>NC_053156.1:272596836-272743476 GCF_016835505.1 Polypterus senegalus | reverse complement strand
AACCTGCCTGACCTGACGTCCCTTCCTGTTCCGGCACCCAGACTGACATTACTTCCGGGTTACAAGATATAAAAGCCTCTATCTTGGCTAACTCAAGCAGTTCAGTGTGGAACTCAAAGAAGCAAAATTGCTGTATAAATATAATCCTTTTGCAGCTAGGAACAATATACGGGTGGCTGCCCCAAACCTTTTTAAGAGTGTTGAGACTCGTTCTTTTACTGTGTGTGTGTGTGTGTGTGTGTGTGCTCTGAAGTGTTTGCTGTATGAGAGCAGTTCAAATAGGTAGCATTGCTGAGGCAGCGTATGCTTGATGCTGTATACTGATAATTCTCTTTCTGAACAGTTGCTATAGAGCTATGATTCCACACTCAGTGATATAAATACTCCGAGTGGTGCAGTGAGAGTAATATGAAAAAAGATGATCCGCTGTGGCAACCCCTAACAAGAGCAGCTGAAAGAAGAACGTGCAGTGAGAGTAACAACGCTAAGGCAGCTATGGTATTTGGAATAGTTTGGCTATTCCATGGACCATTATATTGTTACAGGTTAATTACAATCAAATGCTTTAATAAATGCTAATAAACAATATGCTGTTAATTTCAGTGTACAGTATATGATAAAGATGCGTCAGGGATGGGGATGTAAAAAAGAAAGGGAAACCACACAGGGACAGTAGCACTGCTTTGACGTTGGGTGTCGCGAGTTTGCAAAACCATGTGGAGAACTTCCTTACACCAGGGTTTGAGCTAACGTGAAAATGTGCGTGTCTTTACACCAAGTTAAGTTTTATACATTGTGATTTGAGTGTGGAAACGGGAGTATGCTAGTGACGAGCAGATTGAAGCCTCATAAAGTGTCAAAACGTTCAAAGCAATTGTGTCGGAAATCTTATCGAAGCATTGGAGCATTTGACACTCGCCTCTCTAGTGACACCTCCTGGCCATTTTCATTAACGTTACACAAACTCATGATCCACATCAATGACGTCTATTAAAACTCTTATTGCTTTTACTTTTTCGCTGATACAGACTGACAACAAAAAGGGTTCGTCAGTGGCTTTTAGAGTCTGATGTCTAATATATATACTAGCCAACCCACGGCGTAGCATACGCCGCATAATCACGCCTCTTTTCTGATTTTTAAGCACGGGGAAAAAGTGAACATTTGAAAAATCTGTAATTTAATAAACCACCAAGAAAAGTAACATTGCAACAAAGCACGCTACAAACCAACAAACAATTGCCCATGACTGAAAACTGGAGAAGTGCCGTCACACCTTCTCCTCGCAGAGCAGCGCTTCCCGATTGGGGGTGCCAGAATCCATCAAGGAAGAAAAATGAAAAACATTATTTGTACAAAATCTTTATCTATCCATTCCTAAATAATTAAATGAGCAGGCTATTTCGTATCAGTGCAATACGCTGCTTGTTAAAACGGATGACTTCCGCTCTTACGTGCACTTAGTGCTGCGTGGGTATTATGAACCATCGTATCTGTTTTGTTCTATTTAAATTTTAAATATAAGTAATTTTTATTTTGTCGACAGAAATCTCTTTGGTAGGAATGTAAGTTAAATTTAGTCATCATTGCATACATTTTTCTTCACCATAGAAATGTAAAGACTAAATTCAACTTACATTCCTACCAAAGATTTCTGTCGACTAAATAGAACCTACTTATATCCAAATAGAACTTGAAAAGATATATTTTTTCGAATCTGACCGCGCATTTTAGATCGACTTGACGCCCACTACATCAAGCCCACGTTCTTTTGTGCTCTTGCCTGCCTGCCGCAATAAGTCACCGTCACTTCGCTCTTACTTTTTTACCGTTCATCAATCATAGCTAGTCACGAAAAAATTAGAAAATGGAAGGAGGATTACACTGAGTATGGCTTTACCAAAACAATTATTGGTGGAGAATAAAGTATCCATTATTCATAAAGCTTCAATTGGTAATCTGTTTTTCTGCGTTAACCTCATATGTTTTTCATACTACTTTTCAAACCAAGGGGGTGCGAGGGTAAAATGAATCGGGAAGCGTTGTTCCAGAGCGAGGGACGGGGCTGGACAGCACTCGTTCAGTACACACTGCCTGCTCATGTGCCCGCCCCCAACTTTTTTACCGTTCATTTAATCATGGGCCTCTCTACAGTTTTGTTAATTTTCGGGTTGTAATGTTTATCAAATTTACGTATCATCTGGTCCATTGGCGGACCGTGCATTTCACACCTAGGCCTTCAGTAGTGCTCCGTCTGAATCAACCCGCCCCTCAAAAACTAATTTATGGTTATAAAAACCATCTTAATATGCAGAAATACAGTATAAAGAGCCGCTGCATCGCAGATAACTCCTGTAGCCACAATAAATGCCTTTATTGAATAGACAAACCAGGGATGAACAAGTTCCTTTCTAGTGCAGCCACAGCCATGGCACACATAAAAAAACATCAATAATAAGTCATAAACTTGCAATATTAGTTAGGAAAATCGCAACATTTTACTTACCAAAAATTCAGATTATTTGTAAACAAAATCCATCCTCCTCTCTTTCCTCAAAAACAGTTCAATTACTCTGTCGTACGGATTATCCATGCAATTCAGTTCCATCAAAAAGTCCCTTTCTATCAACATCGAAGCTAATGCTGAAAGGCGAACCTGCCCTGTCATATTTCTGGCATAAATTTTTATTCGCTTTAGGGCTGAAAATGTCCGCTCGACACAAGCAGTGTACACGGGAATGGTCATCGCCAAATATACCAATGTGAACAGCTGCTCTATGCTCTTCTTCAGATTTTTCTGATGAAGGAAGTCAAGGAGATCAGTGGGAGATTTTCCTGCAAAATCATCAATAGCATACATTACAGTCAGTTCTGTTTTTTGCCGAGACAGATCAAAAACCGCTCCGTGGCTCTTGTGTTAAACTGGAGAAGGCTGCATGCGGGAAATTTTTCTTGTATTTCTGAAACTTCTGGGGCTCGAGGAGTGTGACAAACATTAGGTTTTCGTGGTCTTGAAATCTGGTCTGTGTCTGGCAAATAATATTGTCCAGAATCCTGCCATGGAGTTGGCCGTAGTGCGTGCGAGGATCTTGCGCTCGGAGCACTTGCAGTGCATTCAGTGGACTCATAGAGTTCATCATATTGTCTTCTATCCAATCAATGGGTCTGAATACGGTGACGTTGCTGTACGCCTGCTAGAAGGCCGTACTGACACCAACTCAAAATCTGATTGGTTGAAGCAACAGGTTAATCGACATTTATTCTGTGTTAGAGTGCCTGCACAATGGATTGTGAAGGCCTCTCTGCCTGGCAACAAATGATGGCTGAAATGTGATTGGTTAAATGCTTTAATGCGAAAATACATGCCTGGAAGCAGCACAACCATCGGAAAAGCTATGAAAGGAAGCAAACAGACTATTTGGAATTATTAAGTATTCATGGACAAAATATAATTAACATCAGTTTGTGATTCAGATATTTTTACTTATGAATATGCTAAGCACAGTCCTTCACCCGCTAATATTTACCTTATAT
This sequence comes from Polypterus senegalus, assembly GCF_016835505.1. Taxonomy (NCBI): domain Eukaryota; kingdom Metazoa; phylum Chordata; class Cladistia; order Polypteriformes; family Polypteridae; genus Polypterus; species Polypterus senegalus. The sequence goes on along the minus strand of NC_053156.1, from coordinate 272,739,942 downwards.
GGGCAGGCACTCAATTACGTGGGAGACGTGCTGATGCGAGATGCAACTCCACCTCCCACGGCCATCGAGCTGCAGTCTATTACAGTATATGGACGAAAATAGGTTCCAGTTATGACCATTACGTGTAGAATTTCGAAATAAAACTTGCCCAGCTTTTGTAAGTAAGCTGTAAGGAATGAGCCTGCCAAATTTCAGCCTTCTGCCTACACGGGAAGTTGGAGAATTAGTGATGAGTGAGTCAGTCAGTCAGTAAGTGAGTGAGTCAGTCAGTCAGTCAGTGAGGGCTTTGCCTTTTATTAGTGTATATATATATCTATACTAATAAAAGGCAAAGCACTGACTGACTGACTCACTCATCACTAATTCTCCAACTAAACTAAACTAATGTTTTTCATTTTTCTTCCTTCATGGATTCTGGCACCACCAGCAACAGTTGCTCGCACCCCAAAGACTGTATATATGTGTATATATATATATATGTGTGTGTGTGTATGTATGTATATATATATATATGTATTTGTGTATATATGTGTGTGTGTATATATATATGTGTATATGTTTATATGTATATATGTATGGATATGTATATATATATATATGTTTATATGTGTGTGTGTATATATATATATATATATATATATATGACAGAAACACTCATAACAGTGACTAAACAATTACATTGACAATCATGTTACGTTATTTTTAAAATGTTTCCTTTTCTTTTTCATTACTTCTTTAACACACTACTTCTCCGCTGCAAAGCGCGGGTATTTTGCTAGCATATATATATAACTAACACCAACAGGCAGAATATACTATACAATAGCAAGAGTTAAACAAAATAAGACGCCTTACTCTTGGATCCTTGCTCTTTGAATGGATATTCACTTTTGCACTGTATCATTATTATCGCTCTTGTTATTATTATTATAATTAACCCTAATCTTTTCTTGAGATCATATTTAATAGCCTGACATTTGGGGTTCCACGGCCCTAATGTTGTAGTTTTAAAAAACATAAATTGAAAACGAGCCTTGTCATTTACCCTTTATTCTGACTTAATTAAAATGGAGTAGATGGAAAATAAATGTTTATCCCTGTACTTTGCCATGATATAGGTAAGCACATTTGAGAAAGAAATGGTGAAATCCTTCAATCACAGATGTTATTATTCAATCAAGTAGAGATATTTAATTTATTAATACTTTACAATATTTTGTGGAGCACAAAAGTAACGAGTTCGCTACGAAGAAAAAATGCAGTCACAGTTGATTGTTGCTCAACTAACTAAGGTGGTTGCTTTTCAAATTTTGAGCGTAGTGCAAAGCTCGAGTTCAATCCAAATTAATAAATTAATAGTAATAAAAAAAAAAAAAATCAGGAGTGAAATCTTTATAACTAATTTGTACTGAATAATTTTGAGAGATACTTTGGAAGGATCGCATAAGAGATCTGCTCGGGAATCATCCCCACTTAGAATCACCATCAAAATGCGATGACTAACTGCGGAAGGCAGCTCACATATTTACATTAATCAAAGTTCTATTCATTACCATTTGACATCCATGAATCCCACCATTGAATAAGGTGATTACAAACCCACTGTGGTTGATCAGGTTGAATTTGCTCTGCTCCACCAAACATTCAAAGGTGTCAATCCAGAGCACATCAGAGTGGCTGAGAGACACGGCGCCGATCAGTCACTGACACACAGGCACACAAGGGACACTCCAAGGTGAGCATTGCAAGTATTGTCTTGGCGAAACATTCATCATCAGAAGGCTTTTTACCTAAAAATAAAGGCTATTAGGACTTGGGATAGACAGACAGAGTTTTAAAGCTTTATTGCAATAAAACAACACAAAAAACAACAAGGACTCAATCCAATACAGCCAAATTGAGCTGAGCCCTGAACATTGCAGCAATCGAAGTTTTTATAACAATTTCTTATCACTTTAACCTTGTTCAATTAACTCATTCTGCACCTGGCTATACTGTCTATTGTTCACTCCAGTTTCTGTTTTTCTTATTCTTGATTGGTTCTTCAACTAGGCAGATGTTCTTTATTCCATATTTGGTCTTTCGTGGTGTCACTTCCTTTTCTAGCCTTTCATGCTATGCTATATTGGTGGTCTAAAGCTAAGCTTTAATTAAAAAGAAATATAGTATATGCTTTCATTTAATCATTGCTTGGCATGCTTGATTTGTCCTAATTTCAACACTAAAGTTAATTTCTAATATATTATTTTAATATTTTTGCTAATGCCTGAATTTACTAAGATTTTCACTTCATGCATTACGTCAGTGTGACCTTGCTTACAGCAAAAGCCTTTTGTTTCCTTTCTGCTGATTCCCCAATCCAGCTGGTTTCTTTACGTGCCTCCCAGAGCCATCTTCTGTCTGAGGTACCGTTTCCTTAGCTTCCTAGCCTTGGACACAGGTGTTCTCAAACTCTTATCCTGTTCTAAGTTGGTTTCTGTATGTCAATTTCTGTTCTTTCTCACACTAGAAATTTTGCTGCAAGTTTAAAAAATATTGCAATATAACTGATTTTTAGTTAACTATTTGCTTGACCTGTCTTATTTGCTTAACATTCTAATTTATTCTTAATCTAATGTTTTAGAAGCTTTTCATTACTTTTTATGGCTCTTTATGTTAATTTGCTATTCTCTATGCTAATATAAAAAAATTTCCTTCTACATTCCTCCCTTTTGAGGCTTAATCAAGTCTCAACATCTAGCCTGATTCCAAAAGAAAGGTAGGGGATGTTGGTTAAATTCTTCTTTGGGGCCCAATACGGACCCCCTCACAGTTCTTCTTAATCTTCAACACCCATACCCCTCTTCTGGTGGCACAGGAGCTAAACATCCCCCATCAATCAATAAAGGAGAAGTAAAAGACTTCCTGGCCCTACCTTAATAGTCAAAAATGTGCATAATCAATCACAGTGCAGATAAAATTGAACAATAAGGGAATATAACAATCCATGATGTTTACAAAATAATACAGAAGGCTTAAAATAATAAAACAATTGTCCATAATAAGGGCTTTTTCTTCGCTTGGAAAAAATATATTTCCAGTGAAATAATCATTTTTTCTTCAACCCAGGTACTTTGCGCACCATAGAGGGTCACCTCCCTGGGGAGCAGTTACTAGCACTTCACCCAAGGAGTTTCTTCTGGTTTAGTATTTCATTATCCACATTGTCATCAAGAAGAGAATAAAAATCTGTAATTGAAGATGTCCATGGTTCAAGAACTTGGATGTACACTTGTTTGACAGCAACTCTAGTAATAATTAATTAGAAAACTGGTAATAAGCAGCAAAATACCATTCAAGAATATAACAATACCATTAAGAGAGTAATTTCTGCTTCACTAACATGACCCCCCCGTGTTTTCCAGGTTCAAATAAAGCCAATATAAAGTATACTGATTTTACCTTTTGTTTCTAAGATGAATTTACAGATAATGTCAGAATTGTCCCAATTCCTAAATATGGTGAAATAACTAATTAATATACCTAGTTTTGTGTGTTCATCTACAATCAGACTTATTAATAATATTGTTGGTGGCGATACAGAAGCCATAAATATTTATCTTAAATAACTCAAAAGTTCTCAGTTTTATGTTGCCACTGGGGTGCACAATAATAACAAGAGATAAAGTCCTTATACACCTCACCATGCTCTCATCTTAACACATTCATTCATAAAATTGCCCAAATATACACCCAGTTGTGATCTCAATCTTGAGCCACCTTTACCATATTAATGCAGCTATTTTATGGACAGTAGGTGTCAATCCTCCCTTCGGAAGACGTCAGCACTACCTTCCAAAGTGCAAGTCACTGGGTTATCTCCAAGGTCACATTCAAATTTCAAGGGTTATACCCAAGCTTCTCATTAAGGATTCAAATGTTCAGAGATGTTCAGACTTCATCTGGGCTTTTTAATTCACAGGCCACACATTCACCACTGTATGTATAAGACACTCCATCTCCTATGGGCCGAATTATTACTTCATTTCACTAATTTTACAATACATATACTTAACAAGCAATAATGTTAATCATTTGAACTGTATTGCCATCAACATGCCAGCTTGAACTGCATCATCCTATTCTAAAGGTTATGGATGTTCTGACCTATAGTAAGTGTCCCATATTTCCAAAATATTAGTTGTGTGCCATCCCATAGGCTTACTATTATTTTTTAAGTTAATTAAATGTACCTAAATGTTTAGCTCTACATTATTTGTTATAATACTACAATCAATAACCTTGAATATCTGAACTGGACTGACCCTAACTAGTAATTAATAGTGGACTGCCCTTGCAATGACAGTCACTTAACAATCTCTAATAGATCCCATATGTTATATTGGATTTGATTCTGATTAACTTTTCAGATACCATAAATCATTGGTCCTTAAAGATAACTTATTATCTCATACTAAATATCAAAAGGCATATAACAAACACTTATCTAAAAATATCTATTCTTAACCACTTTGAATTCATAATAATCATGTAGTATTCCCATTAATGCAAACATTCATTTAATACATATTATTTAGGAGTCCCTATGTTCTGCTTTGCTTGCAAATAATTAGCTTTCTCTTTTATATCGATCAATACTTATATTGATCAAATATCAATACTTTTAATATAAAAGATGTTGCTAGTTGTCAAACAAGTGGACAGTCAAAGTAGGCTCTGGCAAAGAACATCGAGCTCTGCAGAGTAAAAGTGTGACAAATTTTCTTCTCCGATAAGGATTAAAGCAGGTGTTGGGGTCCAATATCCCAGGTAAAAAGAACCACGTCTAGAAGTCTTGGACCAAAGCAGGCAGATGTCATCTATGATTCAGAATCCACGATGATCTTTTGGCTCAAACGTCACCAGCATAGTTGAGCTCTTGGCAGCAGGGATCCATGATGCCTGGACTGGAATTGAAGTGCGTTGTCCAGTAGTGAGCTGATCGATGGCCTGATCCACGACTTGATTCCATCTCTGGTATGGCTGGGTTCTCCTTGGAGTCTTCGGTTGGTTTATCTGCAGACCTTTATCACAGCCCAAACTCTGGTTCAACTTCAACTGCTGTCATCTACGATTTACTAGGAAAAAACAGCTTTCACCTGCAGATGTAAAGACTTAAAAAACGCTCATTTAAATAGTCAGCATGTTATTTCTTCAGCGGTAGCTACTTATGGATCCAAAAAATAATATGTCATAAGATCTGAGATCAGTTTCATTGGGGGTACCCCTATTAAAAATATTGCTAGCAGTAAAACAAACGGTCATTTCAATCCAGTCTGTGCTTGTCTGAGTCAATTTGCCTTTAAACAGTCGAAGTAAAATTTAAATTTGATAAGCTCAAAGTTCAAGTCCTCCTTTATAGCTGTTTCCAATTTGACTACGGTTGCAATTTCCACTCAATTGAAAACATGTCCCAAGTTATTATAAAAATAAAGTCAATCTTAATGTATTACAAAGGAAAATGTACCTAATCATAAATCATTACAACAAATTGGTCCCAATAATATTGGCATACTATTCAAATTATCTGCATTTGTTCCATGATAATTGAAAAATAGCTTCAAAAATGAAAAAATGGTTTCAAAATTGAAACAAAATTAACAAAATTAAACATATTTATACCAATACTTATTATACAAACCCTCCCCTTATTGACACTTGTGTCAATATTGCTGTTAATATCTTACAAGTAGAGGAGATGTGGAGGAAGAGGGTATTTGAAACTGATCCCAGTAATATAATAATTTAATAAAAGCCAAATTGTATAGCTCTCTTACAGGGAAGACAAATACATCCACGGATAGAGAACAAACAGAAGCAAAGAGAAGGTTGAGTATTTATTAGATAAAGAGCCATGCTCCGTGAAGCCAATTATAATAAATTTGTCTTTGTGTTCATTGTACACCTCCCATAAATGAACGTCACTGTATTCCAGCAACCTCCAGAGAACATCTCATAGTTAGCATGGCAAGCAGAGTCAAGAAAGAAATCCACAATCTGGACGGGTAAATTCTTAATCATTTTTCCTTTTTGACATTAAATATAACAAAAATAGTTAGGCTCCACATTTCCTTCCCCCATGTATCTAATCACAAAACATTGTTCAATTGTGCAAAGTCCTAAGAACATTTTTCTGTTTACACAAGGTGTTCACATTTGAGTATATTTGGACCATATCTAAGATTAGCAATGTCAGTAAAGTAAAATATTTTATCCCTTCCCATTTAAAGTCCCTTAAATTATTTCAAAGATTATTTAGCAGCAAAAATAATCTTGGACTCCATCTCTAACCCCTTATAACTTGTTATCTAAAAGCTTAAAGTTTTTTATACATTTCCCAAGTAATATTTCTTTCTTTCTTTTATTACTAATTATTTAATTAAAGTACCACATACATTTGGATCATAGTTTTTAGAATCTTAATTAAATGTCTCATTCAATATTTCATTAATGCATCAAAAAATATAAAAGTAAACATTTCATTAGCTTTGTTGTGATACCAGTATTCCACTATATTTCACACAAACATGTCAATATTACACACAAAGGAAATGGGGAAAGAAATCAATATATCAGAATGCCCTATAATGCAATTTATTTATTATGATGCCCTCTAGGAAATTAGCACATTCCCATCCATATTTTAGAATGAAGAATCCACTTCTTTGTTAGGTAATTTTTCTTAGAATTTTGAACTAAGGAAGTACTTTAAATCTATTTCTATTATGTACACTGATTTCTTTTCCCCATAACCTGTCAAAGACAGTTGATCTTGCAAGTTCTTTCATTATAATCTTTCAGATGTTTGTTACATGTTTTTCAGAATGTTGACTCCAAAGAGCAGTCTGTTTTTCTCTTAGTTAAACCCCCTTTTTCCCTATTTTTTATAGCATATTTTAGCATGGACCACTATCCGGACTGGAAGCCATTGTTTTTCTTCAGCTTCACTGCTATTTTAAAGAATGTCTCCTGCAATTGAAATTTACTCTTTTTAATTAAATTCTTCCTTACACCACAGTCTGGCCAATGCTGAAATGAAAGGGGTGCTCATATAATATCATGCCTAATCTGGAGACTTTTACACCACCTGTTCATATCTTTTTTCAATTTAGAATTAAGAGCTCTTTTAATTTCAACAAACATTTACATTCTCAGACACATTGATATCAATTATTCCATCCTTTTAAACAACATCATGTGTTTTTACACACACTCTCAAACTCACTGAAATTTATTTAACATGCACACACAGGAATCCCTTTACTACATAAAATCACCCAAACCATTGTTTTAACAAATTCAACCTTATCCCAGTTTTATTACTTATTATTTATTATTACACACTATATTTGGAAACAATGCAGCAAAGGAATCAGAAAGAAAAAATGAATTCTGAAGAAGAGGGAGTTCCATTCTCACTTAACATTACCAATCAGGACAAATGAGCATAAAACAGCCTCTCATTACGTTAGCTGGTGTTAACCCAAGGGAACATAACACAATCCTGCTCAGCTCTAAATGGCGCTGGTTTCTACATCAAGGAGAGTCTATTGGCGAAAAGACTCAACGACAACGAAGAATCGTTTCCGTGGCAATCCATTCCTGCGACAATAAGGGCAATTCCAACTATCGAGAAATCACGCGGTTCAATATCACAAGCAAGATGGCACTCCCTAGAAAAACAGCTAAACTGTCATTGAGAATATTAACTCAAAACAAATAACATGTAAGCTTCAACAAAAATCACATTTAGGCTTGAATCTTAGCATAAGTGCTAACCACTGCGCCACCACACACTCCACTGTAATAATCCCCATAATGCACAATTTCACATACACACATCACAAGAAAAAGAAATGGACAGTAGGAAATTGAAAGACATTGTTTCCCTTATATGCTATAGTTATCAAGAGTGCACTTTTCCTTAAGACTTCATCAGGGTCCGAAGGAAAAATGCCTCACATATTGTATAACCATTTATATAATTAAAAGTAGATACGTTTTCATTTTATCAAATGTTACACATACTCAATTTTATTTTAATCCATATTTACTCAGAGCCCTGGAAATTTATATACAACATTCATTTTAACCCATTTTTTAGTCACGGCCTCTGGAAATTTAGATGCACAAGGCAGTTTCAGCAAATCATACTTGAACTACATTACCCAGAGGTCTCTATGTTCCCGCTTTCTTACTTCCACACACACGCACACACAAAGAACAAACAACGCGCACGCTCACATATTTTTAGCACAAACATATTTACACACACACAGAACAATTAATGCTCACGCACACACATAATATACACGCACACACACATTTAATAAGTTCGGCACAGACATATTCACATACACTGACATCAGCGAGCGCCAGGTACCTTTGAAGTTAAATACAGTGCACTTTTCTTCAGGGCCGTTTGAAGGAATTTGGGGGCCCCAAGCAAAATGGACATGGAGGCCCCCCGCACGCACGCAAAGGAACCACAGCATAGCCATACAGTTTAAATTCACTCACACTTTATATAAATAAAAAAGGTTTACAGTGCAAATACTGCTGTTGCATATACTGTGCATAAATAAAAAAATGTTTAAAGTGCAAATACTGCTGTTGCATATAAAGTGCATACAATTTGAACATTTTCAACAATTGAACATTTGCAAAAAACACCACTGTACCATAAAATCAAATATACATTAAAAAAGTGCACAATAACTAAATCCAACATACTTAAAAACACACACACACATACATACTCACATTAACATTTTTCAGTTCTCTCAAACATGTGCAAATTATCTAAAACTGCTGTTTGCGAGCCTTGTTTTCTGCAAAGGCAATCACAATGTCCTCCATGTCCAAAGACTGGCGAACATCCCGCTCAATTGACATAAGTGCCAGTCCTGTGAGCCTTTCTTGGCCCACCGTGGACCTCATGTAATTTTTTATCAGCTTCAAAGCTGAAAAGCTCCTCTCACAGGAGGCCAATTATTCTTATTTCTTTTTATTTTAATTTCTTCTATGTAAAGCACTTTGAATTGCCATTGTGTATGAAATGTGCTATATAAACGTTTTACTGTTAACAAACAATGAAATTGTAATTAAATGTTTACTAATTATTAGTAGTGCTGTGAGTCGACTACCAATGCTTAAAAACATCCCAAGCTAATGTTTGATGCACAGAATTTATTGTGTGGTTTTCCTAAATAGATTATCACAGTGGAATAGTTAGTATAGCATGCTATGCCACTTTCATCAAAACCTATTACAAAGCTATAGCAATGTCATGTCATTTATGTATGATACATACTGTAAACATATTTCTGCTAGCCTACCTGCTACAAAATTGCACCATTTGTACAAGACAAGTAGAGCTATTTTATGTGTGTAATTTATCACTTACCACTGTCTTGTTTTTTCTTATCCTCCTCTTCCTTTCTCTTCTTTCTTTTTTGGCTTCCTGAAGCATAATTCCGCTTCATGACTGCCGAGGAAGTTTTGTATTTTGCCGGCAGCAGAGATCGCGTGGTTGGCTGGCTGCTGTCAGCGAGGGGGGCCCCCTTGAGGGGGATCCCAATAACAGTGTCATTGCACTTTACTGCTTTCACTATCAATGGGGCGCTCACACAGTTTGTCGCTGCATTTTATTCTTAACCAGTCGTTGTCTTGGGGCCCCAGGCCAGCTCGGGGCCCCAAGCAATTGCTTGGTTTGCCTGCCTTGTCGCGACGGGCCTGCTTTTCTTTTTAGCACATCTTATTCTTTCCCCACAAATATATGTACTGATATATACATATTTCAACACATAAATCTATATATTCACACATTTTTCTATCGCTTAATTTTTCTTTTGGTGCTTTCCTCATACATTTTTCTGAAGGCTGCTTTATCTATCAGACTGTAAATACGGCTTGAATTGTTTTTGACGGTGAGTAACATGAGGCACAAATTTTTGAATCAAGTTAACTTTTTCAAAACTTTACATTTTAATCATAATATGTTTCCATTCTCCCAAATGTTCGCACTTCTCCTAATTTTCTTGTGCTTACCCTAATTATGCTTCTTGATAATTTTACCGTAATCCTACTGCTGCAAGGAATGAAACCCATGCCAACTGAAAGTACTTAAATCGTGGTATTAAATTTATTTTAAGAAATTATGTCAAGTGAACCATGTTAATGCTGTTCCCGGATATATTTTTGTAATATATTCTTTCTCTGATCTTTAATTTATATTCATCTTAATTAACTACTTTGGCTTTCATATAATTTATCTGTTGTACCTCCTAACAGTGACACCGTCTTGATAAAAATCTTCTCAATGTATCTTCCATGAAGAAATGCTTTGATTACAAAATCTCACTCACACTCATTATGTGCTTGATTACTTTATTGTGTCTCCCAGTACACACTATCTGGGTCCGGCGCTCACTCGCACTCACACTTGTCTCTGTACCTGTGGCTCATTTTACTACCACTAAGCGAGCACGGAGCTCATGCAATCACTCACACAATAATTTATTTGGGGATGGGGCTATTTAAAACATATATATATATATATGTGTGTGTGTGTGTGTGTGTTTGCCTACACTTCACCTAACTGTTTTTTTTTATTATTTAAAGGTGCAAACCTAATTATTGTACTGCTCTTTCATTTTTTATTATTCAAATTCGACCACAAAAATCAATTTCATCCACTTTACTCAAATGCTCTTCCTGTCCCGTTTCTTTTTCTCCTGATTCTTCCTCCTCATTTTTCACCAATATTTGTCCTTTAAATTTTCCTTTTCCTTCTATCAGTAGGAACTCATATGACACACCTAAAAGGCAGGGTTAATGGGGTTCCACCCCCTATCCCTCCGTAACCAATGTACCGACTTTCTCTTTCTAATGTGCTTCTTTTCATTGCCTCCCCCATAAACATTTGCATTATGTTTAGTTCCACTTTTCTCTTCCCCTCTCTTTTTTTTTCATTGACATCTTTTGTTTTATAATTATTTATGTGATTTATCAATTCTTCTCACAGTTCCAGATTAAATTAACTTTTTCGGGGCCAGCGGTTTTTGAAACCTTTTGTTCTCTTATGCCATTTTTGAGATAATTTTTCAATGAGTTCTTTGTGGAGGAGATCGTTTCGCCCCAATATATCCACGGGCATCTTGCTCGCACTCATTTTAACTCCCTGTAGCCATGGGTTTCCTATTGCTAATCTTCAGGATTCTTTCTTGTGCCATAGATTTTGCTGCCTAACTTTTCCACAACTTACAACCACAGTAATAAATCTTGTACTATCTTTCTCCCGAGTCTCAACCTTCCCGTATTTGCACAGCACTCTTCCTGTAATTTGATCTACAGCTCCTATACTATTTTTCTTGTTTCTCCTCAATAATCTGTAATATTTTTATTTCTCCTCCACTCTTACATATATATTTATCTATTTTTAGCACTGTTCTTTTACTCTCCTTTGAATACACGTTGTAAAAATGTTGCATCTTATTCTTTTTTATCTCACAACTTATATCTTCTGCAATAATACTTTCTCTATACTCGTCTACGAACAGTGTATAAAGTCACAATTATGGTTCTGAATAATAGCCCTTTTTCCTGCTCTACTGCTCCTCCCATCAGGTGAAATTTATTTTTAGTTATTTCACACGCAGGTGTTTTCTATATTCTCTAAGTCAATATAGTTTATTTTACACATAAAAAGTTAGACCCTAAAAATCCACATTCATACTCAATCACACTTTTTAGCACCTAGTGTGCTAATCCCTAGTGCCCTATTCTTTCCTTATTCTAGTTTTGTACCTCTGTATCATTTGTTCTTCTCCAATCTGCACTTGTGTGCTTCACTGCTATGCCGCTTTTAAAGCGCTCCAAGCATTCTGCGCACCTGTACGTGCTTCAACAACTGCCATGACGCTTTTTAAAAAAAAAAAAAAAAACGCTCTATACACACAGCACTTGAGTGCCTCCCTAACCTATCCAAATGAGAAATCATAAAATAAAATAAAGTTCTAATTCCCTTATCTGTCCCTAGTACTAGCACACTCACTCCACCTGTTCCATCGAGCAGACCTTCCACTTGCTCTCTATGACAAGTTTGGATGCGGTACCTAAACAGGAATTTTTACCTAGCATGTCAGACCCCCGTCTCTACTCCGGGGTGGTAATGATAGGTCTCCAATCGCACCTGAATTAACTATTTTACTGAGTTTCCTTTCTGCTGATTCCCCAATCCAGCTGGTTTCTTTATGTGCCTCCCAGAGCCATCTTCTGTCTGAGGTATCGTTTCCTTAGCTTCCTAGCCTTGGACACAGGTGTTCTCAAACTCTTATCCTGTTCTAAGTTGGTTTCTGTACGTCAGTCTCTGTTCTTTCTCACACTAGAAATTTTGCTGTAAGTTTAAAAAATAATGCAATATAACTGATTTTTAGTTAAGTATTTGCTTGACCTATCTTATTTGCTTAACATTCTAATTTATGCTTAATCTAATGTTTTAGAAGCTTTTAATTACTTTTTATGGCTCTCTATGTTAATTTGCTATTCTCTATTTTAATATAAAAAATTTTCCTTCAACATTATCAAGGTCGGCATTAAAGATCCTCTTGAGTGCTGAGGCAACAAACAGGCAGGATAAACACATCTGGACCTGCTGTCGAAAAAGCATTTGCCTTTACCAGTAGCAAAGTTTAGTTCCACTTTTCTCTTCCCCTCTCTTTTTTTTCATTGACATCTTTTGTTTTATAATTATTTATGTGATTTATCAATTCTTCTCACAGTTCCAGATTAAATTAACTTTTTCGGGGCCAGCGGTTTTTGAAACCTTTTGTTCTCTTATGCCATTTTTGAGATAATTTTTCAATGAGTTCTTTGTGGAGGAGATCGTTTCGCCCCAATATATCCACGGGCATCTTGCTCGCACTCATTTTAACTCCCTGTAGCCATGGGTTTCCTATTGCTAATCTTCAGGATTCTTTCTTGTGCCATAGATTTTGCTGCCTAACTTTTCCACAACTTACAACCACAGTAATAAATCTTGTACTATCTTTCTCCCGAGTCTCAACCTTCCCGTATTTGCACAGCACTCTTCCTGTAATTTGATCTACAGCTCCTATACTATTTTTCTTTTTTATCCAAATGAGAAATCATAAAATAAAATAAAGTTCTAATTCCCTTATCTGTCCCTAGTACTAGCACACTCACTCCACCTGTTCCATCGAGCAGACCTTCCACTTGCTCTCTATGACAAGTTTGGATGCGGTACCTAAACAGGAATTTTTACCTAGCATGTCAGACCCCCGTCTCTACTCCGGGGTGGTAATGATAGGTCTCCAATCGCACCTGAATTAACTATTTTACTGAGTTTCCTTTCTGCAACATTATCAAGGTCGGCATTAAAGATCCTCTTGAGTGCTGAGGCAACAAACAGGCAGGATAAACACATCTGGACCTGCTGTCGAAAAAGCATTTGCCTTTACCAGTAGCAAAGTTTAGTTCCACTTTTCTCTTCCCCTCTCTTTTTTTTTCATTGACATCTTTTATTTTATAATTATTTATGTGATTTATCAATTCTTCTCACAGTTCCAGATTAAATTAACTTTTTCGGGGCCAGCGAAATGCAATATAACTGATTTTTAGTTAAGTATTTGCTTGACCTATCTTATTTGCTTAACATTCTAATTTATGCTTAATCTAATGTTTTAGAAGCTTTTAATTACTTTTTATGGCTCTCTATGTTAATTTGCTATTCTCTATTTTAATATAAAAAATTTTCCTTCAACATTATCAAGGTCGGCATTAAAGATCCTCTTGAGTGCTGAGGCAACAAACAGGCATGATAAACACATCTGGACCTGCTGTCGAAAAAGCATTTGCCTTTACCAGTAGCATCCCTCCCTCGAGAGCACATTGTTCAAGGTCCAGACAGACGATCAGTAAAAAGTTGTCTTATTCACAGCACAGTGCAATAATAAAACATTTCCTAAAAAATATAACAGTTGTCCAGTCTGTATCATTCCTAAACAATCGTCTAGTTACAGAGGCGCAGTCCCAGTCACTAACACATTTAGCGTGTAGTCTTCCCACCCAAAGTAAGGACACATTCCACCTGATTAATTTAATGTTTAAAAATTTAAACCCCTAAACCTGCCATCAACAATTACAATAACAGTTGAAATCATCACTCAAATAATTTGTTTTGTTATCAACATGCAACAAGATGCCCATTGATATATATATATATATATATATATATATATATATATATATATATATATATACACACACACGTGTTTGATATATCTTTACTAGGGGTGTGTGCAACTTGGCCACCTATGGCAATCCAACCCCACTTCGAAACTTTTTAAAAGGAGTGTTAATTGAACTGACTACAGCAGACTTATCATCTTCTTAAAAGGACTTTATTTATTTGATATTGACAATTAATCATAAGGTCAAAAATCAAGGAGGATATGAGTTTACATGTACTGTACAGTGTTTTTTTGTGACATCGTGTCAGTAGAGAGTGCGTGACAATACATTCTGTCGTAAATGACAGCGCACACACTTTTTATATTTCCTAAAGGCCAATGTGTCTCAATTTGCTCATTAATATATTTTGACAGTGTATTTTATTGAGAATTATTATAAACATATTACCCGTGTTCATTTCCCATGCAGATATGTAACGTTTGGTGAGAATAAATAAAAAAGTAACACACATAATAGATTGCATTGTTTATGATTAGCAAAACTCATTGTTTATCTGAAATGTTCTACTTATACGTCGATTTATTCCACTTCTGAAGGTGTACATTGTCGGTATTCTCCATTGCATTTGCCACTAGTGTAACGCATGCCAGTGTAATTGAGGAGCAGCAGATGAGCTTATGTAATGGGAGATAAGGCACCTCCTCACCCTGATCCCCAGGCTCTTCTCATGAATATTCCCATTTTGTGCTTTTTCTCATTCCTGACAGTTTACTATTATTATTATTACTGGACACATATGTAGAGGAACTGTGTGCCTTATTTTATGTGTATGAAAGGAAGGACGGTAAAGCTTTGAATGAAAATCAGTGTTAATGCTTTGGGTAACAAGACAGGTAAGGAGCACGGAACGTTAAATGTGACAGTGACTGTGGGGGATTGTGGAACTGGAAGATAGTTTATGAACACAGAAATGACAAAAGCTTAGTCTTTCAATAATTCTATTTACATCAATGATTTACACTGTTGTGCTGCAGTTCGGAAGACTACTTATTTACTCTCCACCACAGCCTTTGATAAGATGCATTCATAAGGAAAGTTTGGCTCCAGATGTGCTTATCCAGCTGTTCATTCTTGTCAGTAATTCAGTGATCTTTATGTCCAGCTCTGGATGAATTCGTCAAGTTTCTTTTCAGCATTTTTGTCTCATTAAAGCAGAAATCCCGAGGCTTTCCTTAAATTGTAGAAGACGCTGATTCTGTTTTAAAGACAGTTGTGATTAGTTATGCAGCACACGCTTTTACTCACATTACTTTTTGGAAATCAATAATACAAATCAGCTACAGATCTGGGAATCAATGAATAGTAAAAACGTTTAATGAGAAGAGTCTTGCGCATATACTGGTGTAATGACCATGTCGGCTTTAGTGAAGCGTTTCTTAATCTCTCTGATGTGATCGACATGGGGTAGAATAGATTCTGGATTGTTATAATACGTCCTGCCTTACACAAAATATGCCCATCGATTTGTTATAGATTCTAGGTGGACACAATTCCACAGCAAGGAAAGCGGTGGCCCATGTGAATCGTTCATAATGTCCCCAAAATATATTTGTTAATTTACAGGCTACACAATTATTTTTTACAAAATCCTCATTTTAACTTTAGGCAAGGACCGTATACGAGCCCCAATTAGGATTGGAACTCGCGTCAGCACACCTTATCGAGGCAGCAGGGACAATGCATTAACGCTTTGAGTCGACGAGTGACTGACCAAATCGGCTACTGACTGCGCAGATATAATGATGTCATTACGCGATTGTGCCTCAAAATCACGTGACCGGCGCATTTGAAACAAACCTCGAAGCTTCGCTTCGCTCACCCGTACTTGGAAAGCTCGACGCAGTGTTCAGATCTCTGTATCGTTCGGTCCTTCACTCGAGTACGCACCATTTATACATGAGGCCTCTGATCTTTAGTAAAAAATACAAAATGCGCTCTCACCTCCTCCATTTTTATAGCACAGGTAAGGGAACCTCCAGACATTTCCTAAGCCAACAATATTTCCTCCGACAGCCAGAAAATACTCCGCTTTTCTTGCCCAATGGTCTCTCTGAAGCACCATCTTTCCTGGTGTAAGTTTCAGTTTGTTAATCCTACGGTGGCAGAGAAGGACAAAACAAATTTATATTTCACAAAATTGTAAATGGATGCCACCGTTAGCCTTCATGCTTACTATACTGAAAAGCATATTAAACTACAGTGACCAGATTTTTCCGGGGGCAACCTGGAACACCAGGCGGGGGGCCAGGGGGGCGGAGCCCCACAGAAACCAGATATACTTTAATAACGGAAATGCCTATTTTGGTGTTCTCTGCATCTTATTCTGTACGAGTTTCTTCCATTTGAAACACTCATATTATTAAACCACAAACATATACCCATTTTCAAAGTAGGGTTCTATACCATTGTATGCTATTTTTCTTGAAATTACAGGCTAGATCTTGCCAAAAACAGTTCGTGAAAATTGACTGAAAGACACGCTTTCCTGAAGAGCAAATAAACTCATTAGTGTACATTATTAGGTCAGTTACACTTGCAGGATAAACGTGCTTCATTCACAATATTACATCCCACGTACATGTGCTACTGCTAGTGCATGTCCCGACTTCAAATGAAGAAACAGCAAACCAAATTCCAAGGAGGCAAGGGAAGAAGCAATGTCACTCTGCACTCTAAACTAAAGGAAAACAAAGTAAAATACAGCTGTAAGTGTAAGGAACAGGCAAGCATCCGCAAATGTTGTTGTGAATTATGTCAAATATTCATTCACTATTAATGTATAAATTAATATTATCAGATTCACAACTATGACGAAAATTACAGAGAGTACAGTCTGCGGACTTGAGACTATACAGTAAAGTGTGTACAGCAGTACTTAAAGAAAAAAGAGCTAAAATTAAAGTAAAAAAAAAAAACAAACTTTGTCAGCACTTTCAATTTTGTCCTACAAAATAAATTGGCAAGTTTAACACTTTTAAGTTTAAGCTTTAACTTCAGTGAAAACGGTTCACCTCGAACGCCGTATTGACGAGTGACTGACTGAATCAGGCATCAGCTCTTATATCAGGCTCAGAGCAGGAATAATAAGATAATTCCTGGCTCAGAGCGTAGCATAGCCAAAACGTGTCGTATCACAAGGCACGCCGATACCATCCGATGATGCGTCCGCTTCCGCCTTCTCACTTTCCGTGCGTTTTCATACTGCAAAAAATGGCCACCAGCAGGCGTCAGACTCAGAAGAAGGTCGACTAACCGTCTGACATCATGATAGGTAGAAAGTATGATTTGGAATCAGAAAGACTGAATGGGGTCTAGGCCTCTAGGAAAAAGTACGCATTTTGTCGGAAAACGCCACAGGCCGGGACATTTCCTGATCTTTCGGGGACGCCGGGACGGGTGATCCAAAAATAAGGACTGTCCTGGTCACTGTAATTAAACAAAGGCATACATTTAAACAAATCACAATTGTGAAAGAACAATCCTTTTTTTTTCTTTGTGAAACTACAGTCATAGTCAACTATCCATGCTGTATTTTCATTATTTCTACATTTAGGATCGCTCAGTCTACATCATTTTTTCATTTTTTATTTTAATTGAACCTAAAAAAGCATTACAGGTGCTGGTCATAAAATTAAAATATCATGACAAAGTTGATTTATTTCAGTAATTCCATTCAAAAAGTGAAACTTGTATATTAGATTCATTCATTTCACACAAACTGTTGTATTTCAAATGTTTATTTCTTTTAATTTTGATGATTATAACTGACAACTAATGAAAGTCCCAAATTCAGTATCTCGGAAAATTAGAATATTGTGAAAAGGTTCAATATTGAAGACACCTGGTGCCACACTCTAATCAGCTAATTAACTCAAAACACCTGCAAAAGCCTTTAAATGGTCTCTCAGTCTAGTTCTGTAGGCTACACAATCATGGGGAAGACTGCTGACTTGACAGTTGTCCAAAAGACGACCATTGACACCTTGCACAAGGAGGGCAAGACACAAAAGGTCATTGCTAAAGAGGCTGGCTGTTCACAGAGCTCTGTGTCCAAGCACATTAATAAGAGAGGCGAAGGGAAGGACAAGATGTGGTAGAAAAAAGTGTACAAGCAATCGGGATAACCACACCCTGGAGAGGATTGTGAAACAAAACCCATTCAAAACTGTGGGGGAGATTCACAAAGAGTGGACTGCAGCTGGAGTCAGTGCTTCAAGAACCACCACGCACAGACATATGCAAGACACGAGTTTCAGCTGTCACGTTCCTTTTGTCAAGCCACTCTTCAACAAGAGACAGCATCAGAAGCGTCTCGCCTGGGCTAAAGACAAAAAGGACTGGACTGCTGCTGAGTGGTCCAAAGTTATGTTTCTCTGATGAAAGTAAATTTTGCATTTCCTTTGGAAATCAAGGTCCCAGAGTCTGGAGGAAGAGAGGAGAGGCACAGAATCCACGTTGCTTGAGGTCCAGTGTAAAGTTTCCACAGTCAGTGATGGTTTGGGGTGCCATGTCATCTGCTGGTGTTGGTCCATTGTGTTTTCTGAGGTCCAAGGTCAACACAGCCGTCTATCAGGAAGTTTTAGAGCACTTCATGCTTCCTGCTGCTGACGAACTTTATGGAGATGCAGATTTCATTTTCCAACAAGACCTGGCACCTGCACAAAGTGCCAAAACTACCAGTACCTGGTTTAAGGACCATGGTATCCTTGTTCTTGATTGGCCAGCAAACTTGCCTGACCTTAACCCCATAGAAAATCTATGGGGTATTGTGAAGAGGAAGATGCAATACGCCAGACCCAACAATTCAGAAGAGCTGAAGGCCACTATCAGAGCAACATGGGCTCTCATAACACCTGAGCAGTGCCACAGACTGATCGACTCCATGCCATGCCTCATTGCTGCAGTAATCCAGGCCAAAGGAGCCCCAACTAAATATTGAGTGCTGTACGTGCTCATACTTTTCATGTTCATACCTTTCAGTTGACCAACATTTCTAAAAATCCTTTTTTTGCATTGGTCTTAATTGATATTCTAATTTTCTGAGATACTGAATTTGGGACTTTCATTAGTTGTCAGTGATAATCATCAAAATTAAAAGAAATAAAATTTGAAATACATCAGTTTGTGTGTAATGAATGAATCTAATATACAAGTTTCACTCCTTGAATGGAATTACTGAAATAAATTAACTTTGTCATAATATTCTAATTTTATGACCAGCACCTGTACATGGGACAGGTCATTAAGCCCAATTTAGCTCATCAACTCTTGTTCTCCCAGCATTTCCAAAAGTTATGTCCAGCTGGCACTCATAAGTTAACATACACGTTAGTCCAGAACAGGCTTTGCTCCCTGTGACCCTAAATTGGAGTAACAGGTTTGAAAATGTTTTAGAAAAGTAAGCACTACTTAACAGTAAATTAACTCGAAATGGAATGCTACATCAAAGAAAACATTTAGGAGAACCCTCTGTTGTGTATTTCAATTTTTTATTTTGCTGTTGGAGCAGTATATACTATTCAATATATTATTAAGAAGAAGAAGAGTGTAAAAGATTAACAAGTGGAAGTAATCTGTTATACCATGGTGAGGAACTTTAACTTCTATTGCATTGATGCGAGAAAAAGAGTTGATTGATGTTAATTATCAGTCTTCCCTTTGACAATATCAGTAATTAGTTAAATATTTGGTATGACTCCTACTTTATTACCTACCTAAGAGGTGCTTTTTGGCTGATAAATTTATATCAAGGTAAACGAAGAACACTTGTTTTAATAAATAGAAAAATACAATTTATTGATAAACATAAGAATAATGAAAATATGATATTTGTATATATATATATATATATATATATTGACATAAAAGGTTAGATGCAAGATAGTTGAGACATACAAAGAAGAACAGGCTGATTGGTTACAGGCTATTTAGAGTCCTAATTTATCTTGGCAAAGATAAGCAGTTTTACTATATAAAGTGTCTTTAAAGATGATGTCGGATGTTGTGTGGAGTTGATGCTGTTGTTGCTTTAGGACTATGCTGGCACTGGAGTGCACTCTTGGTGTTTGCTATGTGGTCATATATTATAGTGTGGTATTTCCAGCTCATTGTTAGGCTTTCTGCTGTGACCTCTCCAACTTCATAGGAAAAAATCCTTACTCTTTTTGAATGAAGAGTATAGGTACTGAATTTCCCTTCTTGAAGTAATGTGTCTTCTCAAACTGGGCTCAGTCACTCGCACAGAGTGGATCTTAGAGCTAGTTTGGGGCATCTGGCTCCAAGGCTCTATGGAGAGTAGCTTCCAGGCCAAATGAAGTTTGTTTGCTCTCTGATCCACAGAGAGTGGATGGGTTTTTAGTCCAACGAGAGTAGCTCGTCAGCTTCCCCAAAGAGAACAGATCCTTGGCTTTCAGATAACATAAAACGGAGTGAATTGTCAGCTTTCAGTTCCCTCAAATATGCAGAACTACGAACGAACGTCACAAGAACTGATGTCTCGGTACTAATTCGGTACTAAAGTTCTAAAAGCATAATGGTAGACCTACCATCTTTTTTACATTATCAGTAGTAGTGAGATAGTAGGTACTGCACTCGTGCATAACTGAAAATAGATAAATTACTCCAGGCGGCACAATAATACATGTGAAAATTGTGAGTAAAAACTATATGTAAACATGTATCACTCTGGTGACAATACAGCACCACATCAACACATGTCGAAAAGAAAAAGAGCAGAAGTAATTTCTGGAAATGCTTTGTATTTCAGCATGCAAGTAGGAATTATACTTATTTAAAAAAAAAAACCCAGAAGCAGGTTTGTACATGCTTTGAGAGTGAAATAACATTACCAATTGAGTGAGGTATAATCGTTTAACTTGTATTCTCATGCATTTGTATGTGGAGATGAAAAGATAATGATATTAATTGATTTTACATAGTGTTCTGTGCAGCCCCAAGAAACATACAGATGCTTTGCAATTCATTCTCTGATTGTAATGAACATTTCTATATCCATCAGCCCACGCATCTGTCTATTTTCAAACCGATGTACTGTATACCATTCAGTGTTGCACTGTGGTGTGACTTACATGTATGCACTGTTAGGCATATGGTACTGTGGGATGTGCGAGGATTCTATTGGAAATTCTTGAAACAGTACAGAAAATAAAGTGAAGCAGTCTCAATCATTTTAACTAAACATGGCTGCAGCCTACCATGTGTGTTTTTGTTATAAACAGTAAGATGAGTAACAACAGGAATTAAAGAGGAACATTCCACATTCTTCCAGCAAACAGCAATAATACACTGCCAACTAGTAACGAGATAAACAGTATATATATATATATATATACAGCTACCCTGTATATCAGTCCCATTCTGGATCTTAGCTCTAGAAATTTGTTTCTTGTGAGTGGCTTTGTCATAGCATCTGCAATCATTCTCTCAGTCTCACAATATGAAAATGCAATCAGTTTTCATTGTATTAAATCATGAATGTAATGGTGTCTGACAACAATATGCTTTGTTGTTGCATTGATTTTTTCACTGGTTGCAAGTTTAATGCAACCTTAATTGTCCTTATTTAAGACTGTAGGATGGGATGTCGACTCTCCAAGACCTTCTGGTAACTGGTGCAACCAAACAACTTCTTTTCTGGCATAGGCAGCTGAAATGTATTCTGCCTCTGTAGAAGATAAAGCCACCTAGATTTGCTTCTTGCTGGACCAGGATATAGGACTCTCTCCTAACTTGATTAAGTAACCGCTTGTAGATTTGAGAGTGCCCACATGTCCTATGAGATTGATATTACCAGTTGCAGACAATTTTAAACTCAAGTCTTTTGTTTGCTTGAAATATCTCATTACTGTCTTGATTGAGTTCCAGTCTTTTGGACGCGGGTTTACTTACACATCTGTAGAGTAGTGATATTGCAACTGCCATGTCTGGACACGTGGTGGTTGCAATATATAGAAGTGCCCCGACTGCTTGTCTGGACTGTTCATTAGTAGGGAGACTGAGCTCCTTCTCCTTCCAACTTTAGATACACTGTGTCCATGGGTGTGCTTGCTCTTTTGGCTCCAGTCATGTTCAACTGCTGAAGAATTACATCAATTTTTGCACTCTGTTTCAACAGGAAGTTGCTGTAATATGTCACATCCCCAAGGTCTTTAGTGCTGGTTAAGTACTGCAGTTAACTTTCCAACTTCCTCATCCTTTTTGTGAGCAATAATCAAATCAACCACATAGAGCAATACATACTTTCATTGTTCATCTATACATTTAGAGTATAAACATGGATCAGCTTTGCTTCGTATGTATCCTTCATCTAGCAGAACTTTGTTTATTTTTTAGTTTGATGTTTGAGCTGATTGCTTAAGTCCATAGAGGGATTTTTGCAGTTTGCAAACAAGATGCTCTTCTCCATTTCTTACATATGGTTCTGGTTGTGTCATACTGTATATATTATCTTCTTCAATATCACCATTAGGAAAGGCTGTTTTGATATTGTGATGTTTCACAATAATTTTTCTTTGAGCTGGACTGTCATCAAATTTCTGAAAGTACTTTGTTTGGCAACTGGAGCAAAAGTAGCATTATAATCCTTGCCAAATCTTTGTGAGTACCCTTTAGCAACTAACCTTTCTTTGTCCTTACAGACTTTGCCTTCTGAGATATATTTGGTTTTAAAACCCATTTAGATCTTATTATATGCTTACCTTGAGGTAGCTGTGACGGTAACCATGTCTGAAGATGATGTCGTGATATAATATTCTGTACCCCTTTTTGGGACTTTTCCTTGTAAGTGGTTTTGGAGATAGCATGCTGGGATAACTGCCTATCCTCAATATGTTATTGGCATATAAGCATGCACTTTCCACTCTCACATAAAGTATCGTTTATTCTTTCTTCAACTCCATTTTGTTCTGGGCTGTATGGTACAGTGGTCTGGAACATAATTCCATGCTTTCTGAGAATAGCTTGTGTAGTGCCACTTGTATATTCAGTTCCATTGTCTGTTCATAGCACTCTTGGCATTTTCCTAAATGTATTACTTACTTGAGCCAGATACTGATCAAGTTTCTCTGGTACTTCATCTTTGTTGTACAATTGGCTTACTGTGGTATATACTGTATGGAATAATCATTAATGAATGTGAGAAAATACCTCTTTTTTCCTGGAGTCAAGTTTTTCGTTGGACCACAAAGATCTGAATGAATTAAGTCAAAGGGGTTTTGAACTCTGCGGTTTACTCTGCTTTGAAAAAGGTTTTCTTATCATTTTGCCCTTAATGCAGCTGTCAAGCTTTGATCACAAAGATTCATTTTTATATCACTTGCATACTGATCCTCAACTATTTTCTTTATTGTATCATGACTTCTGTGCCAAAGACTATCTGTGCCATATATGGATGCAGTTTGAATGTTTTTCTTCTTTGTCAGTGTTAACCATTTCTCTGCAGCTCAGCTAGTACAGCTCATCTGTTATTTCAACCTTTGCAAGTAAGCGATCCCCTTTTGTAATGACACATCTGTCACCTCAAAATGTCACTACATTGCCTTGCTTTGTGAGCTTCTTTACTGACAAACAAGTAGGCACATACAGTACATTTTCCATGAGTATCTTTCTGGTGATATCTTGAGAGACAGGACAATTTCGAAAACCATCTCTCATTCCTTCTGATTTCATTAATTGTACATTGGCTGTGGTAATTTTCTCTCTCTTGCTTCAATCAAGCTGAGTAAAGACATTTTTGTCATTGATCACATGGCTTGTAGCTCCTGCATTAACACACCATGCCATTTTTGGATTGAAAAGCATACTCAGTATCCGAAACGGCATCTATTTCTTCTTTTACACTTTTTTGCCTTTTGTTTTCTTAGTTTCCGGACTCTGCAATCCACTTTTATATGCCCTGGCCTTTTGTGTATGAAGTATTTACAGGTTTCCTCCTGCACATCACTATTCTAATTGCTGTTTTTCGTCTTTAAAGCAGATTCTGCACTGGAAGCACTTTCACTATTCATACTTTCTGTTTTACGCTTATATTCATCCACAAGCATGCCTTTAACATATTCAAGTGTCAGTTCATCATCTGGGTGTGCATCAAATGCTGTAATAAGTGTTTCATAACTTTCAAGTAGACCACTAAGCAGCAGCGCTGCAATATGAAAGTCTTTTATTTCTTCTCCTAAGTCTTTCAGCCATTCAACCATTTCTAAAGTATGCCTTAAATAATCCTGCATATCCTCTTCTTTCATCATCTTGGTCTGGTAGTGCCTTCTAATTAAACAGTGTTTACTGCTGAGATTAGCTCTTTCGTGCACCTTTTATAATTCTTCCAACATTTCTTTATTGGTTTCACAGTTACATATACAGCATGCATAATCTGATCATCATCTATGAAAAGTTAAATAATGCTCTGCGTTTTCTGGTTATTTTCTATCCACTCATTCGTGGATGCTGCTGGTTTAGCTTCACTTACACACTTTCATGTACCTTCTCTTATCAGCAGCATTTTCATCTTCAACATCCAAGACTGATAGCTCTGGTTCATCAGGTTTTCTATTGAAAGCTTCGCTGAAGCGGTGTTAGTTGCCATTTTTACCGTTTTCTGCCATAATCCTTATATGTTGCTATACTTTGCTCTTATTTACTGTAGCTGATTGTGACTGAGCCCATAACCTATTGGGAATTCTTGAAACAATACAGAAAATAAAGTGTAACAGTCTCAATTATTTTTAACTAAACATGGCTGCAGCCTACCATGTGTGTTTTTATTACAAATAGTAGGATGAATAACGACAAGAATTAAACAGGAACATTCCACATTCTTCCAGCAAACAGCAATAATACACTGCCACCTAGTGACGAGATAAACAGTAACTGCTAAACTAAAGCAAAATGACACCTTTTATTGGCTAACTAAAAAGACTACAATATGAAAGCTTTCAAGGCAACTCAGGCCCCTTCTTCAGGCAAGATGTAATCTTTTTAGTTAGCCAATTAAAGGTGTCATTTTGTTTGACATTTCACTACATTCATAATGGCTAACACGGTTCAACACCCTAGTACTGCTAAACTAAATATATTGTAGTTGTTGCATCAAACATGTGTTACCTTACTCCAACAGTTTCAAAATGAGCATATGATTGTCATAAGACAATAACATTTCTCAGTTTCAACATGTGACATGTTGTCTTTTTTCTATTATCAATTTAAAATTGGTTTAAATGGTTTGCAAATTATCACATTCTGTTTTTATCCACGTTTTACACAGCATCCCAACTTTTTTAGAAACAGTGTTGTATGATTTTAAATAAAGTTTTGACATTTTCCATGTTGTGTGACTTTTTTTTGGGGGATTGTGAGTATTTTTTTTAAAAATGAGGCATAGTTTCTGAACTCATGTGTAAGCTGTAAAAAAAAAACTGTGAAATCCAATTTGGCCTTCAAAAATACAGACTTATCCACACAAATACTTCCATGGTTACTTATAGCAGGAAAAATCAGAGTTTTCATTTGACCGAATACACAAATTGTTAAGTTATTAAAGAAAACTATTGGTAGACCGATGTGGGCACGAGGAGAATATGCTAAGTCCTCGCAGACTGGCTGGGCTGTGAAATTTTGTGGCTGGACTTGACCAAGGCTGCCCTGCTGCCTGACAGAAACTGAGGAATTTTGCCTAGGACAATGGGGAAGAAGGTCAGCGTGCAGATCTGCAAAGCTGTTGGTAGATAGTACTTTTATCTGTTTTGTATCTGGGGAGGGTGTTTGACAATTGCTTATATTATTTTTGGCATGGATTTGCAGAACAGTGATTAGTGCTGTTCCCATATAGCTTTAGAGTCTGAGGTGCAAGTAATTCAGTAACTGGCTCTGTCTATGTAGAATTTGCACATTTGTGAGGTTCACCCTTTTCTTTTGTTCCTTATATACTGTATACTAGTAACGGTGCACTGCACAAATACACTTGACTTGAGCATTCCTAGTTTTCATCCTCTGTCTCTTGTGGTGAGTGACTGGGGCTGCTACCCAGCTGGGACTCCTCCAGACCACAAGGGGGTGACTGCCCTGGTTACTTTGGGGACCACGGGTAGAGAGCTTGGAAGTTTAACCCTGTAGGCCCTGTAGGGGCCTGTGGTCACCACCAGGGGGCGCCACAATGCCTAGAGAGCCCTGGGCCTCAGCACTTCCGCCAGACCCGGAAGTGCTGGGGGGAAGAGGATCGGGGACATCTGGAGTGCTTCTGCCACACAGGGGAGTGCCACCGAAAGATTACTGGAGGACACCTGGGGCACATCCGGGTGGATATAAAAGGGGCCGCCTCCCTCCATTCGATGGCTGGAGTCAGGTGAGGAGAAGGACAGAGCTTGGTGGAGAGGAGTGGAGGTGGCCGGAAGACTAAAGGCATAGTGTGAGGCCTGGACTTTGGGGAGTCTTGGGTGTTTGTGTATGCACTTGAACTGTAAATAATAGTTGTAAATAAACGTGTGATGGTGCTTTGCAACATTTCTGCCTGTCTGTGTCCGGAGCTTCTTCCGCACGCTGTACGTTTAGCATTGGTTTTGCTCAGAGCTTGATGCACTTGCTCCTTCATGGGCACCTCTTCTTTACTCCACCCTTGCAGCCCGCTTGTTATCTTCTTTCGTTGGCATCTTTTCATGTTAAAACTGATTTAGTCAGTTTTTGTGTTAATTAGTACACAAGTAGACATGTGCCGCATGGCGGCCCTGCTGTCTGCTGTCGAGAGTTGATTTTACAATAAAATAAAATAAAAATAAAAAGAGGAATAACCTTGGATGTCAGTCATCATACCGAAAGCGGATAGAAGACATCACATATGTGTACCAAATTTCAGGTCAAGAGTTCAAACGGTTTGCGAGCTGCAGGTGATTTCAAATCCTGGACAGAAAAAACGGAGAGCCACGGTAGCCAAATTTGAGTCAGTGTGCCTTACACTACACAGGCATGCCATCCAGGTCTGGTTCCTTCCTGGCTTCCAGTGGAGCTTGGAAAGGCTTTGCCTGCTCCATCCCAATAACCCTGTATTTAAATTTAAATGAATGAATAAGCATTAGTGTGGTTTATTAATGTAGGGTTTGCATGTCTCAAGCAAATCAAAGAAAATACTCAGTTCATTTGCAAATGAAGACTGTGTCCAAGTTAAAAGTTATAATTTTGATTCAACTCCATTCTTTTGCATTACTGAAATTCTGAGTTTTCTCAGCAACCTTTTTACAAATTTTGGTTCTTTTTGAATTTTTTGCATCAATTTTCCCTTTATGGTATAATGAGCCACAATAAAACTTTTAGTTTAATTTAATCGGGATAAAACATAATGGAAAAACTTACACAGGGTGTGATGACAACTTCCTACATAGACGCGGGGAGAAACCGCACACTCCACATAGACAACCACAGGACCTGGGATGCTTGAAAAGGCAGTGCTTACTATGTGCAGATTTACTCTGGCACTGTCTCCTTTGGCTTGAGCTTCACTGTTGTAAACATCTGAGGCTACAAGTAATGGTAGTTATTTTGATCAAATGTTCATGTTTTCTGAGGTCAATGCAGCCATCTGCATTTTATGTCTTATGTAATAATTATTTTTTTAAGGGGGCCTCATCCACTTCAAGGCCTGTGTTGTGTGTACAGTTTGTTTGTCAGAATAAGTGGTTTATGCCCTAGAGTACACCACTCCTTTGATAGTTTATAGTTACTGTAGACTGTTGGACATGTGCCATACTTATACTTGGGCAGTTTCAGTTTGAAATACGCTTTATCTCCACTAAATAATGATTTAATGTTTGTTTGATTTTCTCACCACACACACATTTTTTGGTTCCTGCCTTGTGCCCTGTGTTGGCTGGGATTGGCTCCAGCAGACCCCCGTGACCCTGTATTCGGATTCAGCGGGTTAGAAAATGGATGGATGGATGGACACACATTTTTGCCTTTTGCTCACCTGTATTCCAAGTGTTGTTGCAGCTACTCCATGGCAGTTCTTTGCTGAAGGAATGGAACAGGTAGAAAAATGCCCAGGCCAGGATAATGATTGACAAAGCCAATACCTGCAATGACAAAGACATAATAAGAGAATCATTTGAAACCACACATATGATGTTAGCAAATGAATACAGAATGCTGGATGTTAAGTTTGCATCGCATGTCAGTTTGCATTTTGTTAAGCTCACTAAAATGAAATTCCCTGGGTTTTTCACGTTTCTTTGGTAGGAAAGTGAGGCATTTGCTCCCCAAAGGTCTCTCTTTCCTACAGTACCACCCCAAAGTTCACTGCTTCTTACATGCAGATGTACAGTAAAATATAATTGTACTGCCTGCCTTTGCACTCACACTGCCAGTTCCGCTAACACCATCTGCTTTTTGTTTCCTCAACTCCATAAGTCAATGCTACATGGCTAGTCCAACTAACTGCACCTCCATATCTGTGCTCTGCACCATACTAAGCTTTTCTATTCTTTTGCACATGGAGAAAGATTTTGTAGACCAGATGAAAATATATGTGCTGGAGGCACATATTTTGCATGTTATGAAAAAAACAATTTGTTTGTTTTGCAAAGCAAATTCATAAGTTTCTATGCCAATTTAGTTTCATGTGAATTGTTTCACACTTCACAAATGTTAGAGTGATTATTTTACCAGCAAATGCAAAATTGTTAAGAAATTATGAATTCTTTAATATTTTTAAATGTTAAATGAAAACATGGACCATGACGTACATTTCACGGTGGCCAACATCCTTTGGGCATATCGAAACAAATCATTTTGGATAAGGAACAATTCAGAGATTTTAAAGGTAGGGTCCATGTTTGGCTAGTTACTGTTGTCACACACGCACAAATAGGGGACAGCCAAAGGGCTCGGTTGAGCATGGAAAACCGAAGGTTAGAGGATTGGATCAGTGCACTAATGCCTCTCTCAACTCATTAACAGAAAAAACACAGAATAAAACACAAATGCCTGGTACAACGTGCACAAATCCTCCATCCCTTTCACACTTGAAGACTCCCTTCTTTCACTTCTGGTCTCTGCATAATGATCTCAGTTCCGTCCCCTGATTTTGACATCATCCCTGGCTTCTATAATGAATGTCATTTCCTCTACATCATTTGTACTTCCTGCAAAACTGCCATAAAAGCTCACTGAATTCATTCTGTGATTGTCAAATGTTTCTTATTATTCTTATTATTTTGACCATACTCCTTACTGGAACACAGCCAGTATATAAGGAGGATCTCCAACTCTTTATCTTGTCTCTGTGTGCTCTTATTTTATCACACTGTATACTCACTGATGCACTGCCAGAGAGTGGAGACAAGTTGTGTGCTGATTACACTTGCAAGTAAGAATTTCATTGTATTCTTTCCACACAAAAATAAACATGGACCTGCACTTAAACTTAGTCTCAGTGTGTGTAATAGATGGTTTGCTATATAGGAAGTGTCTCCTAAGTTCATGTATTCATCATTATAACAACATTTAATTATTTGCAAAATCATGGGTTGGGGATGAATTTATTTTAGTTTTGTCAGGTTTGACTTGTTTGTAAGGAATGTTATTTAGTTTTAATAAATGAGCAGAAATGCAATTAGCATTTAGTTTTTATATTAAGCCAGTAAAAGAAAACCATATAAGAAGACATGGCTTCAGATTTACATTTTTATTTTTCATTTATTTCACTGTCTTTCTAGGAGAAAGACCTAATACAACAGACATTTTACATACTAATTCTATTTTGTTTCCGTGAGCAGGGTCTTCTTATCTAGTATATTTCCACTCTTTGATGCTTAGAAGTTGTAAACACACCAACACCTAGAGCATCTATCATATGGAAACTTCATACTGATGACATTGTTTGAATACTTATGAAGTTTGAGTATTCCTGGACTCACAGAGACTTGCGAACATTATAAATTTATGACTAAATTAGTGTCACCCTCAGGTACCTGAATTTTCATGTACTTGCAAGAAGGACCACATTTATGCTCTGAGACTGTTCATGTAGTGTAAACTGTATATGTTACTAGCAATGTATGAAATGTAGGCATTGTACAGAATGCCTAGGCAATATATAGAATGCCAAAAATTGGATGTCAAAGTATGAAACGATTAACATTTCACACATTTCCTAGGCATTCTATGCGATGCCAAAAGACAAACCGGAAAAGTATAAAATACTCCCGCTAATGGCGTTTCTAATGCCACATGACTTTCGAAGTGCTTTGGACTGATGAGGCAAAAATTGAGTTATCTGGTCATAACAAAAAGCACTTTGCATGGCGGAAGAAGAACGCCGCATTCCAAGAAAAACACCTGCTACCTACTGTCAAATTTGGTGGAGGTTCCATCATGCTGTGGGGCTGTGTGGCTAGTGCAGAGACTGGAGGCCTTGTTAAAGTCGAGGGACGGATGAATTCAACCCAATATCAACAAATTCTTCAGGATCATGTTCAAGCATCAGTCACAAAGTTGAAGTTATGCAGGGGTTGGATACTCCAACAAGACAATGACCCAAAACACAGTTCAAAATCTACAAAGGCATTCATGCAGAGAGAGAAGTACAATGTTCTGGAATGGCCGTCACAGTCCCCTGACTTGAATATCATGGAAAATCTATAGGATGATTTAAAGCAGGCTGTCCATGCTTGGCAGCCATCAAATTTTTGAACTGGAGAGATTTTGTAATGAAGAATGGTCAAAAATGCCTCTATCCAGAATCCAGCCACTTGTCAAAGGCTACAGGAGGCGTCTGGAGGCTGTTAGATTTGCAAAAGGAGCCTCAACTAAGTATTGATATAATATCTCTGTTGGGGTGCCCAAATTTATGCAAATTTGTTATGATGCATATTGCATATTTTCTGTTAATCCGATAAACTTAATGTCACTGCTGAAATACTACTGTTTCTATAAGGCATGTCATATATTAAAAAGAAGTTGCTACTTTGAAAACTCAGCCAATGACAAACAAAAATCCAAAAAATTAAGACGGGTTCCCTAACTTTTTCATAATACTGTATTGCCTAGGCATTCTATACAATGCCTGAATTTCATACATTGCCGGTAACATATACAACATCTAGCACGTCTATCACTTTAGTTAAAAATGTCGATGTGATTTTTGCTAGAACTATTAAAAAGTTTAATTTGATGATGATAATGCTTATGTAACAGTACAATTTGTAGATGACCACAGGTGAACTATTAATGTTTCTTATTTTCACTACCAGGACACTGAAAAAGTCAAGTTGAAACAGCATTGTATGACGCTCAATAAACATTTATATTTGCTTGAATAATTATGGAATGAATTAATGTCAATACTAAAATGGCAGTGCTTAAAGTTACTGCCTAACATTTTCAGCAGTGTTTGAATCCCAGTAATATCTTCCACATATTTACATGGGATTTTTTTTCTCTCGATACTCCAATTTTTAATGTTTTATTGCCCTAAGAATATATAGAAAGATTCAATGGTGACTCTGAAGACCTGTGTGAAATGAGAAGTGTGTGTGAGTGAGAACCCCCTGTGATCCTAAGTTATATTAAGCTGATTTGAGAATGTTATTTTAATTTTCATGTTATAAACAATTTTGGACAAGTCATTTTTAGAGTAGATATGCAAAAATTATTAATAAAGACTGTGATTCTTACCTTCAAATAATGGGCATATTTTCTTCCAACATCTGACACCAGATTTACAAATGTATTGTCCCAGAGATGTTTCCAGGAGTAAGAGAGGAACACCATAGGTCACCAAGAAAAATAAATATGGAACTAAGAAGACACCTTGGTGGAAGAAAAGGGTATTTGGTATTTTGTTATGAATCCTTCTTCTTCTAGTAACATTTAATCATAGACATTACTTAGGTTACAATGAGCAAACAGTTTTGTCAAACCTGAACCTGGTTGGTTTAGGAAACAAGTGGGAGTTCATGTAAACTTCAGCTTTGACTGTTTGATCAAAATGGAATAGATAAAATTAATTTCTATTGTCAGACTGTTGCACCTTTACTACTTAATCCCATTTTAGATTTTTTGATATCTAGGGTTGCACATTCCCTATTGGCTAATAGACAGGTGGAGAACACAAAGTTTTTTCTTTCCTCCAAATGAAAAAGTGCTTTTGAATAGCTGCTAGGTATGTACTTGGCAGCTCTAAAGTAAAATGTGCACAAGTAGTAGTAGTATTTAGGTTTCTTTAGATGGAAATCACAATATAACAAGACATTTTCAATTGTTTGGTGAAAATAGTCCTAAACATTGATGTAATGCGGCAATTTCAGGAGCAAATATATTAAAAAAGTTAACCATGCAGTGAACTTTACATAAAGGCAAACAAGTGATGTGACAGAATTCAAGTCAGGATCTTTCTGTGAATGTTTTGTCACAAGTTTTCAATCAGTGTCTGCCATATTTCATCCAAGTACATTTCTGGAAATAAGAACTCCTTTAAATGATTTTTATTTACATGTATGTGTGCAAAACTTACTTAATGATGGACTGTCCATTTACCCAAATCCTGAGTTTTCATGTCTTCCATGACAGATAGAAGTTAAGTCTTTTTTTTATTATTAAAAGATCTGATCTATATTAATAAAAGGCAAAGCCCTCACTCACTCATCACTAATTCTTCAACTTCCCGTGTAGGTAGAAAGCTGAAATTTGGCAGGCTTATTCCTTACATCTTACTTACAAAAGGTAAGCAGATTTCATTTAGAAATTCTACACGTAACGGTCATAACGGTCGATAACGGTCGACAACGTCCGCCATGTTGAACTTTCTTATTTATGGCCCCATCTTCATGAAATTTGGTAGGCGGCTTCCCTATGCTAACTGAAACCAATGTACATACTTATTTCAATGGTATGACGCCACTGTTGGCTGCCATATTGAACTTTCCAACGGCATTAATTTTCCATCTTCCTGTGTAGGTAGAAGGCTGACCCTATCTTCACGAAATTTGGTAGGTGGCTTCCCTGTGCTAACCAAAACCGATGTACGTACTTATTTTGGTGGTAAGACACCACTGTCGGCCGCCATATTGAACTTTCCAACGTCACTAATTCTCCAACTTCCCGTGTAGGTCCAAGGCTGAAATTTGGCAGGCTCATTCCTTACAGCTTACTTACAAAAGTTAAGCAGGTTTCATTTTGAAATTCTACGCGTAACGGTCATAACGGTCAACAACGTCCGCCATGTTGAACTTTCTTATTCATGGCCTCATCTTCACGAAATTTGGTAGGCGGCTTCCCTGTGCTAACTGAAACCAATGTACATACTTATTTCGATGGTATGACGCCACTGTCAGCCGCCATATTGAACTTTCCAACGTCACTAATTCTCCAACTTCCTGTGTAGGTAGAAGGCTGAAATTTGGTACTTATTTCGGTGGTATGATGCCACTGTCGGCCGCCATATTGAACTTTTCAATGGTCTTTGTTACTTATGGGCCCATCTTCAACGCTAACTGAATCCTACTTACGTACATATATACGTCCATAGCCTGCAGCTCGGTCACTGTGTGAGGCGGCGGGTCCCCCATCCCAACGCCTCCCACGTTGTTGGCTGCCTGCCTATATAAGGCCGTCCGTCACTCCATTCTCTACATTCCCTTCCTTGCTTCGCCACGGGATTCACGTCTCCCTGCTTGTTCATGACTGAATTTAGCAACCTTCTATCTGATTTGGCTATAAATTATGATCACGTAGTTCTGATGGGGGATTTTAATGTACACATTGATGTGGAAACTGACACTTTTAGCAAATGTTTTACTTATTTGTTAAATTCAGTAGGATTTTGTCAGATTGTCAAAGGTCCAACTCATAATCATAACCACACATTAGATTTAATTATAACTTACAAAGTTGAAATTCAAAATTTAAATATTACTCCATTAAATGTAGTTATTTCCGATCACTTCTTAATTACATTTGATTTAGTTCTGCCCATGCCAACGCACTCACAGATTAAAACAAAGACAGTGCAACATCTAGATTGTAATTCTGCTTCAAAATTTATAGATACCTTGAGTAAGTCGAGTGTAATTGTGGAAAACCATTTAGATCAGTTAACATGAAATGTAAATGCGGAATACAATTTAGATCAGCTAACATCACATTATAATGTGACCTTGAGAGATGCTCTGAACACAGTGGCTCCCCTAAAGACAAAAGTGATCAAAGCACATAGAAACTCTCCCTGGTTTAATGAAAATACTCAAGCTCTTAAATTAGAGTGTCGAAAACTGGAGCGCAGATGGAGAACAACAAAGCTACATGTCTTTCAAATTGCATGGACAGAGAGTGTTAATAAATATAAAAAAGCCCTCTTTAAAGCTCGCTCAGAATACTATTCTACATTAATAGATAGCAATAATAAAAATCCTAGGGTACTTTTAGAACAGTGGCTAAATTAACAAATGGAATTCAGATCAACAGTGCAAAATACCAACAGATATTAGCAGTACAGACTTTATGAACTTCTTCAATGAGAAAATTAAAAATATAAGATCCCAGATCTCAGCATCACAGTACAAACCAAATACTAGCTTAGCAGACCCTGCACACATTGCATTCAGCACTTTAGTAATTTTAATCCTGTAACTGAGCAGGAAGTCTTAACTTTAATTACTAAAATGAAGCCCACTACTTGTTCCCTAGATCCAGTGCCAACAAAACTAGTAAAAGTGCAATGGATGTTCTTGCAGCCTATTCTAACCATTATCAATAGTTCATTACTGCATGGCACATACCTGATGCACTAAAAGTGTCAGTCATTAAACCTTTACTTAAAAAGTCAGACCTAGACCCACACATACTAAATAATTATAGGCCTATTTCAAATTTACCATTTCTCTCTAAAATACTAGAAAAGTAGTCGCCAGTCAGCTTCAGTCACACCTTACACATTACAATTTATTTGAGAAATTCCAGTCTGGTTTTCGCACTGGTCATAGTACAGAAACGCACTAACACGGGTTGTAAATGACATTCTGATATCCTCTGATGAAGGAAACTCCACTGTAATTATGTTGTTGGACTTAAGTGCAGCATTTGACACCATTGACCATTCTATTTTACTGCACAGGCTAGAAAACGATGTTGGGCTTACAGGCCCGTGTTCGCTTGGTTCAGTTCTTATTTATCAAATCGATTCCAATATGTACAGAAATGTGCTGACAGTACTCCATCATTATACACAGAAGTTCAATATGGTGTCCGCAGGGCTCAGTACTGGGACCTTTACTGTTTTCACTTTACATGCTTCCACTGGGATCTCTCATTAGGAAACATAATGTTAATTTTCACTCGTATGCAGATGACACCCAGTTATACCTTTCATTTAAATCAAATGAAGTTTCTCCGATGTTGTCTTTAATTAGTTGTGTTAGTGAATTAAAGGAATGGATGAATGAGAACTACTTGTCTTTAAATACAGATAAAACAGAGATGTTAATTGTTGGAGGGAATGACGCTGATCACAGCAATATTTTGTCATCATTTAACTCAGTTGGAATCCCAATTAATTTTACTGAATCAGCCCGCAATCTAGGAGTTATCTTTGACTCTAGCATGTCATTTAAAGCATATTACAAAGTGTCCAAAACATGTTTTTCCATCTTAAAAATGTTAGGAAATTAAGGCGCTTTCTAAATAAACAGGATTGTGAGAAATTAATTCATGCATTTATCTCTAGTAGGATTGACTACTGCAATGCGGTGTTCACTGGCTGTTCAAACTGTTCTTATACAGCCTCCAGTTAATCCAAAATGCGCTGCAAGAATTATTACAAGAACAAGAAAATATGAACACATAACTCCAGTTCTTAAATCTTACACTGGCTCCCAGTTAATTT
Organism: Polypterus senegalus; assembly: GCF_016835505.1. NCBI lineage: Eukaryota > Metazoa > Chordata > Cladistia > Polypteriformes > Polypteridae > Polypterus > Polypterus senegalus. The sequence goes on along the minus strand of NC_053156.1, from coordinate 272,703,749 downwards.
AGGGCAGATTTCAAAATCCTCCTTTTAACATATAAAGCATTAAATGGCCAAGGTCCGCTTACTTGTCTGAACTTATCATGACTTACAAACCTGAGCACACATTAAGATCTCAAGATGCCGGTCTGCTTAGGATTCCAAGGATTAATAAAATAACAGTGGGAGGTCGAGCTTTTAGTTACAGGGCCCCTAAACTGTGGAATGGTCTTCCTGCTTCCATAAGAGATGCCCCTTCGGTCTCAGCCTTTAAATCCCGGCTGAAGACTCACTACTTCAGTTTAGCATATCCTGACTAGAGCTGCTGATTAACTGTACAGACTGCATCTCTGTTGTTAGTCATTAGCACTAGTAACATGGTTGTTATAATTTGAATACTAACCCTCACCTATTCTGTTTCTTTCTCGGTACTCAAATGTGGCATTGGTGCCACGCCCACCTGCCAAGTTGTTTGCCTGCCTATGGTAAAGTCATCCCTGATGGAGGATCACAGGAATCATGGGAAAGAGGGTCCTTTCATGGATGGCTGGAGCAACGTTTCAGCCGTGGAATGGCCAAATGGGGAGGCAGCTTGATGGATGAGGTCTCCAGGACTCTAAAAATATCCAAACCTATTATGTGATATCATCTACTGTTAAATTCTGTACTTCTAAAATTTTTATTTTATGCTGTATTGAGGATTTGTTCTGTTCTGTGTATTGTATTGTATTGTATTGACCCCCTTCTTTTGACACCCACTGCACGCCCAACCTACCTGGAAAGGGGTCTCTCTTTGAACTGCCTGAGGTTTTTTTGGGAGTTTTTCCTTGTCTTCTCAGAGAGTCAAGGCTGGGGGGCTGTCAAGAGGCAGGGCCTGTTAAAGCCCATTGCGGCACTTCCTGTGTTATTTTGGGCTATACAAAAATAAACTGTATTGTATTGTATTGTATTGTATTGTATAACTACAGTCTTTTTATTTAATCCACGGCTTCTCCGTTGTTTTATTGTTCATTTATTACACTTATAGTTATTGTGTAGGTATTTTAGACTTACTGTACATTGTTCAGGTACCCATTTCCTTTATCATTCCAACCGTACCCCCATTAACATGTCTATCGAGGTGATCACCATCGGTCAAAGAACTGTCACTTACCGAGTGGTTTCCATGCTCGGAGATGGCACCTACCTTTTCCATTCTCTTTGTTACATATTGCAGGGCCATATCAGGCTCACTCTTGATATCCGGAGGAACATTCTGTCTTATGTATTGAATGACTGGGACAGGTTCAAGGTGTGCACTGATGACGGTACAGGAGATAATTATTCTACACAGGAGCACTAGAAGAGTGAAATGCTTAAGCCCTTCACCTATGCATCTGCATGTGAGTTGATGGCTGCCGGTGAATTGTACAGTTGTCGCTTTCAAGTGTACCGAAATGGCCAAATATTTTATACCTTTGGAGAACCGCCAATGCCTTTTAAACATCTTAGATTCACAGGTGACGATTTCAGTAGTGGACACTTTGATGCTTATGAACATTTAAACTCTCAAAAGGTGGATGTGAAGTTATCGATGAAACTGGTTGTATGCTTACAACGCTTGACAGATGCCGAATGTCTCTTCAACACAAGTCCTACAAATACTGTCGTAATTGAAACAAACCATGAAACTCAAACCGATTATGACAGCAGCAATCCAAGCTGTGAGATTTGAAACAAGATTACTGTTCACATGGCCAATTGTACGTTGCATGCTTAAGAGTAAGCTCAGCGAACAGCTTGGTCATATTACAACCGGAGGGCCGAACTCACAATGTGGTATACAAAGAGATTCTTAACAAATAATTATTGGTATATTTTCCCTCAGTTTAAAAAGGTTTAATTTTCTTCTTAATAAAAATTTTAAATCAGTACTTCACTGCTGCGAAGCGCGGGTATTTTGCTAGTCTTTAACACACTGAGGTCATGTCTGAAAATCCTTTGTGGTTCAGCACTCGAGTGGAGGAATTTAACTTGTTATTTAAAAATAAAACACACGTGCTCAAGTTATTGCCATTTTTATCCCATTATGGAGTTACAGTAATTTAGCAGCAGGTTTGTACGTGCTTTCAGAGCAAAATAACATTACCAATCAAATGAAGTGTAATCATTTAAATTGTATTGTCACACAATTGTATGTGGAGATGAAAAGATAATAAGATTAATTGCTTTTAAATAGTGTTCTACACAGCCCCAAAAAATGAACAAATGTTTTGAATTCATTCTCTGATTGTAATAAGCACTTCCACACATGACCATCAGTCCACGCATCTGTCCATTTTCTAACCGATGTATACCATTCAGGGTTGCACTGTGGTGTGACTTACATGTATCCACTGTTGGGCATATGGGACTTTGGGATGTGTGAGGAATGTCCGTGCAAACAACAGTTGTAGCAACTAAAAACCCCATTTCCAGAGAAGTTGGGATATTTTCCAAAATGCAATAAAAACAAAAATGTGTGATATGTTAATTTACGTGAACCTTAATTTCCTTGGCAAAAATACAAAGAAAAGATTTTCAATAGTTTTACTGACCAACTTAATTGTATTTTGTAAATATACACAAATTTAGAATTTGATTGCTGCAACACACTCAACAAAAGTTGGGACGGAGTTAAAATAATAAGTATGTATTATTTTATTTAAATAAGTACACAGAATACTCAGGTAACACCGGCTTGGAAGACTCCACATGAAGCAAATGAATTGGTAGCAAGTGAGGTATCATAATTAGGTATAAAAGTTGCATCCATCTAAGGCTCAGTCTTTGCAAGCAAGGATGGGTCATACCTCACGCCTTTGCGCCAAAATTTGTGAGAGATTTGTTAGTCAGTTCAAAAGGTCTATTTCTCATCTCAAGATTGCAGAGAATTTAGGTCTTTCAGCATGTACAGTACATAATATTGTGAAAAGATTCAGACCATTCAGAGACATATCGGTGAGAAAAGGGCAAAGTTGGAAACCACTGTTGAGTGAGTGTGATCGAGCCCTGAGGCAGCACTGACTAAGAAACCAGCATGCTACTGTGAGAAATACAGCCACCTGCGCTTGAGAGTACTTCGGAAAACCATTATTACTTAAGACAGTTTGTCGCTGCATTCAGAAAAGCAACTTGTAACTATAATATACAAGGAAGAAACAATACATCAACTCTATGCAGAAGTTCTTTGGGCCAAAGCTCATCTCACATGGGACTGTAGAACTGTGTGCTATGGAGAGATGAATCCACATTTCAGCTTGTTCTCAGAAAAAGCAGGGGTTGCATTCTTTGTGCCAAAGATGAAAACGACCATGCAGATTGTTATTAGCAAAAGGTGCAAAAGCCAGCATCTGTGATGTTATACAGGTGCATCAGTGCCCACAGCATGAGTGAGTTGCATGTATGTGAAGGTACCATTGACTCTTGAGTTACAGATTAGGATTTTAGAGAAACATATGTTGCCATCAAGGTGACAGGATGTTTGTGCTTATTTCAAGGGGAAAATGCCAGACCACATTCATCATGGGCTACAACAGTGTGGCTTTGTAGACAGAGTGCATGTGCTTGACGTGCCTACTGCCAGTCTAGATCGCTCTCCTATTGAAATTGTATGGCATATCATGAAGAGGAGAATCAGACAATGGCAACCACGGACTGTTGAGCAGCTAAAGTCTTATATTAAGCAAGATAGGACAAAATTTCCAATTGCATAACTACTGCTATTAGTATCCTCAGTTTCAAAACAATTAATGAGTGTTACTAAAAAGGAAGGTGATATAACATAATGGTAAAAATGCTTTGTCCCAACTTTTGTTGAGCGTGCTGCAGTTGTCAAATTATAAATTTGTGTATATTTACAAAATACAATTTAGTTGGTCAGTAAAACTATTGAAAATATTTTCTTCATAGTTTCGTCAGGTAAATAAAGGTTGATGTGTCACAGAGTTTTGTTTTTATTGTATTTTGGAAAATATCCCAACTTTTCCGGAAACAGGGTTTGTAAACATCGACAGAAGATTCAAACAAAGTGACTGTTTAGCTTGTCTACACCAGCCATAGCACGAGATGTTCCATTTGGTAATACCAAAATACAATTTATTTAGTGTTTTAATGCTTCCAAGGACAAGGGACATCTCCCTATTAATATAATACTGTATGTATTGTGTTAATGGAGATGTGTAATCGCTGAAACAGTTAGAAAGACATGCAAAACAGCACACTTCATTGCTAAATAATAATTTGCAAAAACATAATTTATGTCATTCATTTGGCTTTTGAAAGCAATCCATAAGTAAAATCATATGCCATATACTTTAATGGGATGTTAAAGAATGTAATGCTATCTCAAAGTTACAGTAGCGACACACAAGTAGAGACACCCAGAGTAATTTTCAAAATCTGGATTTTTTACTCAGGCATTAATGTGTCATAATAACAAAGTCTGATCATTCATGTAAGGAACCTTAAAAACAGGCTGTTTAATAGGAGTTCTGAAATAAAGGATGAAAGTGACAAGTGTGACTTCACACAGGAAGCTTTAAATTTGGGGAAATGTGAAAAAGGAGGACAGTCTTGGAAAATTAAACCACCATAAGTTTCAGGCATTTAACATTTGAATTAATTTGACTAAACTATTAATATTATGATGCAAATAAAAATCTTACAATAGCAAATATTACAAATCGATTGGTTTGCTGACAAATCAGACTTTAAAAGCATATTGTTACAAAAACAGCTTTAAAGAGTTGGTTTAAATAGAAATTTCTGGAATTAATTTGTAATTCATTAATTAAACAGTAATCTATATAATAATGCCTACATATTTATATTTAGTAAGGACTTTAAGCAGTAGTTTTCAGTTACTGGACAGAAAATGTCAGAGAATAAGTTTGTTGTTTTAAGTCACTAATTAATTCTAATATGGCAATTTGCAAACAATACTCATAATTTTAAAAATTCATCTGCATCACAGGGCCCCAGTATCCAACAGGCCCGTTCAGAGATTCATTCCTTTTCACTTGATAAGATTCTTGTAATTTGATGCTTTGTTGTATGTAAATTAAAAATTGGCAAGAGGCTGTTTATAGTTTGTACAAGTAAATTTGTTGTATTTGTAATTCAAATATTAAAACATTTTTCTCTTAAATAAAGGTTCACCTACGGTGGGCTGGCGCCCTGTCCGGGGTTTGTTTCCTGCTTTGCGGCCTGTGTTGGCTGGGATTGGCTCCAGCAGACATCCGTGACCCTGTGGTTAGGATATAGCAGGTTGGATAATGGATGGATGGATAAAGGTTCACATATACTATATATTATACCATGTAGTTATACTTCTATAATACTACATATTATACTTCTGTAACTCATCATAAAATCGACATAAAGTAACTAAAATATCACACATAACAGAGTAACTTAATAAAGGTATAGTAAACTGCAAACCGGAGCTACATAAGCAGTTCAAAAGTATGATATATTAATAATGGTAACAAATAAAAATAGATCGGAAACAGTGAGAAGACTGAATAGAACAAAAACAAATCTACAGTTCTGATAAGTAAAGGGTGACTTAACTGAAAAAGGCTGGGGGGAAAGCTGAATTGTTTATCTGAAGAGCCTAAACTGACCAGTGCCCTTCAACCTTGTGGAAAATACCCAGAATAGTGGAAACAGGTTTTAAATTAATTTGCCTTGGAAGTCATTCATGCCAAATTTCAATAGTATTTGTGTAAGTAAATAAAACACTCTAAAAGAGCGTTATTATGGAAATTTTGACAATTTGAACAATTTTCTTCTTACTGTATATCTAACTAGCAATTTGCAAAGAAAAATATCGGTGATATCCAAACTACTTTAAGGATCTGATGGTGTAATTTCACATTTCAATGATTTGCATATTGAGGTATGTAGGTGGGGAGTACGAAAATCCTATCAATGTAGGTTACCGTGGTAAGGAGGAGGATTCAGGAAGGTGTGCAATAGTTAAATTGGGGTGTCATTTAGTGCTTTAAAAAATGTGGAGTGTTCATATGAAGCTTTCAAAACTCTTAATGAGAATAATCATTGAATGAAAACCTACTGTATATAGTAATGAAGTTTGTTTTACTGAATTAAACTCATCCAGAGATTATTCAATTTGTACAGTAATCCAAATTCTAGTTTCATGTTAGTCTCTTGGATTTTGTTATTCATTCAAAAAAAAAAGAGACACATGCAAATACATACAGACCCTCAGAAAGGCAAACACCACCAGCATTAACATGCTTGCAGAGAATCGGAATAAGGTGAGTAAGATAGATTCTTAAAAACCTCAGTTTATACGTGCAAGTAAGCATCTAGGGTTATGAAACGCTCTGACGTCCTCAAACTGTGCAAAAACGAGTTAACATCATCATCAGCATGAAGGCTGTTTTCTTGTGGTTTATAAATACATTTAGTTCTTCATTTGCAGTGAAGAAAATATCATTCATCCCCTTTTTACATCCTAGACTACCAATGATTCGCTTCATGGACACTGGCCACTACGTCACCTGATCACACTTTTTCAGTATATCTGTAGCAAATAGCTAAGCTAAACTGACACTTTATTTATAGATTTCTGTTACTGGATTGCACTCAGCATCATTTTTTCTTCTTAGCTGTTCGATTAAACCCTGCAAAGGCATAGCCGTATGTGTGCCTTTTGCCTTACACAAAGTTAGTGATTACTGAAATATTGAGACAGATCATTTCAACAAGGAAAAGGAACAATGCAATCACCCAGGCAGAATCCACAGGAAATTTATCTTGTGGGCGCTTCAACCGGTGTGCTGAAATCATGTGTTAAGCTAAGCAGGTGAACAGAATACACAAGTAGAAAACAAAGTCCTTCACTTTAACCCAGTTAAGCATTTACATGGCGAAATAATAGCATTACTCACAGAGAAATCTTTTTTTTTAATTTTATTTATTTTATTAATTTTATTGCAATCCATACAAAGCAATCAAGTTTTTACAAAAAGAAAAATTGAGTTAAAGAACAGATCGATACTCGCAGAGAAATCTATGTCTGTTAATCGGGATTCTCAGAGACCAATAATCTGCTGTCTCTAACTGGAATAAATGTTTACATGGAATGTTATAAAGTAGGCTCAAAGTCATTAAAACACATGTTAATGCGCTAAATGTTAGAAGAAAGAAAATAGAATAAAGCTTGAAATTAGCAGACCACGATCAAAGCCATGAGATTTCTAGTCTACAGTGAAAAGTGGAACATTGCTGGGGTTTTATTATATTGCTAAGTTCCTGGCTGTAAAGCTTTGTCAAGATGACTTGGTTCAGTTTAAAGCAAACTCTTCAGCATGAATTTGTACTATGTCTCATGCCCTTGGATCCCTGACTTTATGAAAAACAAACATCCGAAAGTAAAGGTGACAGTCACCCAGAGTGTGTAACCCTACAAGTTACAAGGGATTATTCTTTCTTCTCTCCTTTCTTCCTCTGCACTAACAACTGCACCTATGATGTATTTGTAGCCCTTGAAAAATTGAACTACAAGGTAATAGTAGCAAAGCACAGAGCAGGTCAAAGGTTGTGGAGAAAAGGTGTATGGTAGGTAGAAACGGAGGAAACAAAAGAGTTTTTAGACGGGCAGTGCATGCATTTAGAAAACATGGTTGAGTTGTCAACCAGATGACTAAAGTTAAGCTACAGGGAATTTGGTTATTTTTCATGGACCAGAAATGTATTTATTAAGTAGCCTATTCCAACACGCTGGTTTGATACACTATAGGGTTTCACAGTTGTTTTCAAGGACTGTGCTGATTAAAACAACTTGACAAACTGTGCAAGAACTGTCTCTTATGGGCTGGACTTCAGTAAAGGTTGAAGTTCAGAGGTGCACCGAATGTACCTGCAGTGAACTATGAACCAGAGCTGAGTATATCTTTAACACAGCGTCAGCCAAACTGATCATCCTGTACCCACTGCAGACGGTGTGCTCTACAGGGGCAAAGGAGAAACTTATTTTGGCTGCAACACTTGCAAGTGTCAACCAGACCAGCAATGTTTTATTTGTGTTACCGTTTTTGTTTCAGTTTTCATTTTGCCAGTATTAGTATAAAATTGGTATTTATTTACTTATTTATTTAATTGTATTTACTAACAAGGTAATTTTTTCATGAACTTTTGGGTCATTTATCTACATCAAGGTTGATGTTGTGAGGTTTCTGAACTCTTTTGGGACCCCCCTAATGGCACAACACTGCAAAGCGCAATTGCCGCGTCTTTGGGAGACTACTTGTCCCTCGCTGAGGCAACCACAGGTTTGCAGCACCGCGGAAACAACTGCAAGCTGATCGCAGTCACACTCTAAGTGCCTGTCGTCGATGGGTGATGCAAGGAACATTATAAATGCAGGGAACAGTATTACTTGGCCACTTACCTGGTCCCAACCCTGCCCGTTTGTTGTGTCTGAGTATAGAAAAGTGGTACATCCCGCTGCAATAAATAACCCTGCTGTTCCTGTTTCAAGTGGAATAAAGCTGGATTTGCTAAAGGACTGAGACAGCCTTGTTTTTGGGGTGCAAGACAGTGACTCGCAAGGTGTATATATCTAAAATATGTAATAATTGTGAATGTAGGTGTGTTATTGATATATTTATATATTTGTAGATTTGTGAATAACAGTTTAAACATTTAAACTGATCAATTGAGTAATTGTATATTTTTCATATTAACTAGATACAAATATAAGAGGTGAACAGAGCACTTGTGTTTTGCTAAGGTGTTGGTAAATGTGCTTAAATTTTAAATTCATTGTGTTATCAAGTCCAAGAAAAGGCAGGATTAAAATAAAATGCCGAGAACTATTAGGCTAAGCATTTTCAAAGGAACTCAGATCAGCACCATCAGCAAAAGCCAAGAGAGCTATAGGGATGCTACATCTTGTTTTTTAAACTCCTGAAGTCTGCTAATGACATTACCCTGACCAGCCTGATCACAGATGGGATGAGGTGTCTTATTGATGGATGTGCTTTGGCAGGCCAATTAGCTAGTTCTCAATATTCTGGATCTAAATGAACTAGAAATTGTGGAAATGGTAGTGGGTTTCAATGGATCCCATCAAGTTCGCTACTGGATTGGTCTACCTTTTGTGTCTGAAATTTCACACAGAGAGAAAGGCTCTCTCTGTCTCTCTCTCTTACACACACACACAGACTCTATCCGCACTAGCATTGATTGTTGTTGTGAAATGCAGTCAGGACCATGGGTAGAGAGGGTGTGAGGTCTTCTAAAATCTTCACAAGCTATGTCAGACCTCCTCTGCTTGCCCAGAATAGGCCTCACCCCAAACGGTTTAACCCCAGTTCTACTTATGTGGTTCAGTCTGGAAGGCCCCAAAATGTCTCACAGATTTTAACTGTTAAAAGCCTTCACCTGTAGAGACCATAAACAAAACAATCTTTATGAGGGAGGGTTTATTACAAAAACAGAAAAGTGACAAGAAATGTTAAAAATAGTGAACAAAGGGATTTTCCTGAAAAGGCAATCTGTAACATACAAGTTCTAATATACAACATGTAAGCATAAACCAGAACAGAATTAATCTAAAACCAGAAACATATATAAGAAATACAATACTCATTAAGGCCTTGTCACATAAGATTGCTTTTCCAGCAGTGTTCATTTGCATAATCTTAGCAAGTCAGAGGCAGTTGGTGGCATGCTTCTTTGAAATACAGTCATGTAATGTGACATATACCGCAACCCGCTTCAACTAGTCAACAACTCACTCTGACAAAATCAGACAGGTCTGGTTTAGTCTTATCATAGGGGTGTAGTTTTCTGCACAAAACATTTTATGGCATAAAACATGGGGTTTTTGGGGATCTGGAAGGAGAAAAATAGAACCACGAAAAGTTTGATGTCTTGCATAACTAGAAATCAAGACAAGTTGAGGAGTATATCATATGTTGGTGTTTATTGGGATCAGTTATTTTGTGATTTATAGTAGCATGCAAAAATTTAGGCACAAAAATGTCTTTTGTTGCTGTGAATAGTGAAGTGAGCAGTAGATGACCTGATCGCCAAAAGGCATAAAAATAAAGATAACAAATTTCAGCATTTTATGCAAGATTTAGTGTATTGTTTTTGTTTTGTATAATTATACAGTGAAAAAAGCAAAAGTTTGGACATCCCAAGATATCTGAGGTCTCGGATAATTTTTCCCAAGGTCTCAAACCTTAATTAACTCGTTAGGGCAATGGCTTGTTCACAGTCATCATTAGGTAACCCCAGGTGGTGCAGATTTCAGAGCTGTATAAATACCGCAATGGGCTCCTCTAATCAGCTGCCTAGCACTCTGAAAAATAAAAGAATTGATACTCACAAAACACAAGAAAGTTACAAGAAGATAGAAAAGTGTTTTCGGGTAGCTGTTTCCTCAGATCATAATGTTATTTAGAAACGGCAGTTAAAAGGAACAGTGGAGATCAAGTGGAGGTCTGGAGGACCAAGAAAACTTTCTGAAAGAACTGCACTTCAGATTTCAAGAAAGGCAACTAAAACCCCCTGTTTTACTACAAAAAACCTTGAGGAAGATCTAGCAGACTCTGGAGTGGTGGTGCACTGTTCCACTGTGCAGTGACACTTGAACAAATATGACCTTCATTGTAGAGTCAGCAGTAGAAAACCTTTGTTTCATCCTAGCCACAAATATATATATATATATATATATATATATATATATATATATATATATATATATATATATATATATATATATATATATATATATATATTCACACAAGCGCATCGGGAGCAGTTGAATTACCCGATGCGCACTGCGATAAGACCCGCCAGGGGACGAAGGCAGAGTATTAACCTCTCTCTCCCTTTTTTCCATAGAAAAGACGAAGCGACTCCAACATAAAACAACCCGGAATGAACAACGGTCTACACTTCTGGGTTCCTTTCTTCCCTCTGGTCCCCCAAAGATGACATCAAACTCCCATACACCATCACGCCTTCCCAGCAACCATCACGCCTGATTTCAGGTCTGCCCCTTTATATTGTCCCTCCTACCCGCCATGTTTTGTCTTATAATTTCATTCAAGTTATATTGTCTGGAGAAAAGACCTGTGTAATTTTTTTGGTTACAGTATATGGGGCTCCACTTTGACATTAAAGAGTCTTTTGCTGTCATTGTTAAAAAATCCACCGTGATTTGTTGCTGCATAACAATAAAATGTGAAAACTTTCAAAGGGGGTAAATACTTTTTATAGGCACTGTATATTGTATAATACATTCTGGTTTGGTTTTTCTGTTTTTATATTTTGTTGCTATACCACTAAGACAAATTTCTAGATACCATAATGCATGGAGAAAAACTTCAAGTTTAAGATCCACACAAGATGGATGGCATTGCTGATAATAAGCCTGATGGTAGGGTGCAGTAGCTAGCTGCTTTTTTATCATCTTACTCAAATAAATGATGTTACTTTACTTTAAAAATCCATCCTCTCTGTAATTAAAACATTCTATCTAAATAACAATTGTAAAATAGAATCTGCCTGATCTTCAGATTTATCTGTTTGGATGTTTACATTTGAAAGGGACCTTATCTTCTTAAAATCACTCCCATATAGTCTCTAAAATTAATTAAAATGCTGTTTAAGCACAACCTAAATGTGTAAAGTAAATATATTGCAACAGCGCTAGCTGGCAAATTTCATCAGCTTAGGGATGGCATTATTAATGAATGAGCTGGCATTCCACCAGGTTTACAGGGCTGCCTAGAAAAACAAGTTTGAGAAAGTAGTATATGAATTCCAACTGGTGCAGGAGCAGTGAACCATACTTCTAAGGACAGTGAGCAACCTAAAAGAGCGATGTAAAGTGCACAAATCCTTGGGTCTGCAACAGTGTGCACAAGTGTAATACTACAATATGTTTAAAAATAGGAACACTTACGGGATGCCATTTGTTAAAAGGTGAACTTTTTTTTTGCAGTGCCACGATGAATGTATTAAAGCTCTTTTTCAAATGTTAACGTATTTTTTGCAAGGCAAAATAGCAAATTTCAAGCTTATATAGCAAATATTCAGTATAAATGGTAAATATCCCACCCACTCCATATTAGAATAGCTTCCTCTTATGCTGAAGCTGGGTTGAACATTAAACAGCTCCAAAGTGGAATCATTTAGTACTGAAGATCTGTTTGTGGCTCAGCATCATCTGCATTTTCTTCGACTCGTGTAAACAGGAAAGTGCACACTGTATCATGCAAATAAGCAAACGGTGATTTGCACACATTTTCCTTCCAAGAGCAAAAAGATGATGTTAAAGTAAAGAGGTGGATCGGATACACATGGATATCAAGTATGCAATTTTTAGATTTTACATGTGACCTTTAAAGTTAACCTTGCTGATTTGCATCATATGTTTGCACTTTGGAGTTGACTTACAAATTATACCTGATTTGTAACTTCTAGAAACTATTATGAAGTTTTAGGCAGCACATTTAACATGTATATTCAGTATTTTCCATTTCAATAAGACATGCTGTATGGAAATATTTTCCACAAAAAATGTCCATAAAAGGTATTCAAGCCCTTAGGAGTTTTCACATTTTTTTGTTATACAGTGGATTTAATTTGGCATTTTCAACATTAATTGACAAAAAACACCTTTAATGAGATCTCTGCAAAGTGTTCTAGATTAATTACAAATATAAACACAAAATAATTGATTGCATAAGTCAGTATTTAATAGAGGCACCATTGACAGCACTGATAGCCTTTAGTCTGTGTGCACAGGTCTCTCTCTCTCTCAATCAGCTTTGTATATCTGCACATTGATATTTTTCCCCATTTTTCTTTGCAAAACTGCTCAAGTTCTGTCATGGGAATTGTTAATTATCAAGGTCAGCTACATATTCTCAGTTTGATTGAGTTTAATAAATTCTTTTTTATCATGTCACTGGGGAGTGGTGATATTTTGCATGTTGGTTGGGTATGCAAGTAATAATTTCATTATACTCTGTACACATAACAATACTACTACTACTACTAAATTTGTTCAGTAATTATACATTTCGAAAAAAAGTATTTTTGCAGCATTCTCTACATATTGAAAAAACTTACGAAAGAGGTGTACACTGTTTTATAAACGCCAGTCCTTAAAAACAGTATACTGTATGTTTGCATGGCCACTTAAAGCGTAGATCACAGTGATGTGCTGATGTTATTTATTGTTCCTCAGCCTGCCCTCTTCTTACAGATGATAATTTAACTCTATCCAGGTTTCCTTGTGTGTGCTTGCATTTACTACTGTAGCTTGTCTGTTATGCTTTTCACATGGCCCTTGTCACATTTCTAGTGAAGAAATGTATTGGTTATGTAAAAAAAGTGGAAAATTCATGGAACTGAGAATCCTTTATCTTTCCAGCAACAAGACAATATTACCTTAGTGGTATACTTGAACCAGCCTCCCTTAATGCGGTGAACTGCAATCCTCCAGGAAAACCACTTGTTTTAAGATGAGCAATTTGGTGGTGTCTTTTGGAATTTCCTGGTAACTGTGTTTTTGTGTTTATATGGTCTAACAGGGTGTCATTGAGCTAATCTATGGACAACATTCTCTCACAGGCTATTAATGTTTTTAATTTTGTCATGGTCCAGTTATATACAGTCACCTACAATGCAAGAGAATGTTGCTGTTATAAGGTTTCTGAGGTGCTTTACCCAATTTTTTAAGGAAGTATAAATGTTTGGGTTAGATTTGCAATGTCTCTGAACCTAGAGGTATCCCTCAGTGTCGAAAGTGTAGTTCGTTGGAGTATTCATTGAACAAAATGTTCATGTGAGGGAAGGTTAAACATAGAGAGAGACACCAAAGTAAAAAATAAAGAGAGACGAGGAATGTAAAATATAATATCGTGTTACAGCCTGGCTTGTGTTTGTTTACTGTTTCTTTGTTGTTTTTGTTATTTTAATATGTTTCTTATTTAATATTTAGGTACTCTCTCTTTAAATGTTCATTCATTTCTTATGTATTGACTTCAGCAACAGGTCAGAAAAAATGTATTAGAAAAGATTAGGTCAGAAAAAAAAAGCAAATAGTTCAGAAGTTCAGAAGAAAATTACATTCTGAAATAATTTTCAAAATACAGCACACAGTTTGCAAGTAATGAATCTAATCTCATACAATGCGGGGATGCACAGAGTGAAATGTACACAGTCACACCAATTACGTCATCGTCAGGCAACCCTGCTGCATTGTAGGAAAGATTTCCCATGACAAAGGAAAACACACAAACCACAACATAGCCATGCCCGGAAGAACAACAAACTGCTGTCAAAAAAAATTGACACCACAAAATGAGTCAGAAAACATGTATACACTATTTTCATACCTTCAGGAAAGCCTGTGAGAATTTAAATGCCAATGAGAATTAAAAAGCTGACATTGCTCCTGCTGGATGCTCCATCTGTCTTTATATTCAGGGCATAGAGAAGGATCCAGCCTTGGATCATTGAGTTGTTTCATGAGTGTCAAGTTACTTTGGATTGTCTGTTTTTGTGATTTGCTTGTCTTTGGATTTTGCTTTCTAATTTTAAATTGGACTTGTTTGGATTTTAAGTTACATCCATTTGACCTTTTTTGTGCCTTTTCTCCTATTTTTCATTGAAAAATCAATTTATAAAGATTCTCTCCCTTGTAGGACATTTTGATATATTTTGAAACTATTGTATGTAAAGCCAGTTCTCCATTTGTAAGGATGAGACTTGTTTAAAGTAGGAATTTACTTTGATTTAACGCATGCAAATAAAATATACAGTAAACTAAAGTGCAGTGTTAAATTTAATAACTGAAACATTTTCCTTGGAGAATAAACCCCTAAAAAATATTATGAAAATTAAAACATACTATTAGTAGTAGTGATGCCACTGATAGTAATAGTAATAGTGTTATCATCTGTACCAAGTTCAGTGAAATTCTTACTTGCAAGTCCTAATGACATGCAACATGAAACCTAAACTTCATTGTCTAGAATAGTAAACACAAATCAGCTTACCTGATGTTCAGTTGCAGTATTTTAGAATTATTTTCATATTAAATGTGCAAAAAATACAATATAACCAGCAGTTGCAAGTATGTTGTATTCTATTCTAAAAGTGCTTTTGTCATTTTAAGGAGATTTGAAAATACAGTAGACAATGCATTTTCTACTGAGAAAATAAAACATTTGAACTAGTCTAAACTGACTTCAGCATGCAAGTTGCAAACATGACCTTGCCTGGGGGCTGCAGCAGGGAGCTAATCTAAGTTGAGGTTTTCAAGGTTACATGCAGGAACAAAGGCAGGTTTGACCTAAACCAAGTCAGGCATAAACAGGGAGTCTGACCTACACTATGATGACTCACTAGTCCAAAAGGTACATCTAGGACGCGTAAACTTCAGGCTAATAGAGGCACTCAGTGTCATTGTCTTTCCATGCATCCAGTGGTCACACCGAATCAGAGACCAGGGGCCTTATGTATAAATGGTGCATACACACAAAAATGTTGCTTACTCCTGTTCCCACACTCAAATCGTGATGTATAAAACCTAAACTTGGCGTAAAGCAAGTTCTCTGCTCGGTTTTGCAAACTGGTGGCACCCAGCATCAAAACAGTTGTTTTGTTCCAGTGTGGTTTCCCTTTCTTTTTTAGATCCACATTCCTGACCTGGCTTTATCATATACACTGAAATGAACTGCATATTGTTTATTAGTTTAAGGCATCTGATTGTAATTAACCTGTAATAATATAATGGTCCATGGAATAGCCAAACTATTCCAAATACCATAGCTGCACCTTCTTCTTTGTCTTCTTTCAGCTGCTCCCATTAGGGACTGCCACAGCAGAGCATCTTTTTCCATATTACTCTCACTGCACCACTCGGAGTATTTATCCCACTGTATCTGAGTGTGGAATCACATCTCTACAGCAGCTGATTGGAAAGAGAATTATCAGTGTACAGCATCAAACATACGCTGCCTCAGCCATGCTGCCTATTTGAACTGCTCTCATATGGCAAATGCTTCAGAGCCCTTCCTGTAGGGACATCGCGGTTCAGAAACAGTTTCATCCCAAGAACTACAAACGTAATCAATCAGTCCATCAAGTGCTCCTTGTAGAACTGTTTGTACTTATAAGTACAATCACCTCACTGTAAACTTGTGATACAGTTATAATATTGCACAACCTGAGCCACTTTATAAAGCGTATATTTACATATGATGACAATATCATTTTTAAGATGAATTGCAGCAAAATATGTTTATTATATTATAAAGATAAAATGTTAACATTATTTAAATAATTTATATTGTTAATAATTAAACACCTGAGGACATGGTGTTGCAGCGCTAGCGATGAGCTGGTGCCCCGTTCAGGGATTGTTCCTGCCTCGCACTGTATTTTTGCTGGGACTGGCATGACACTGGATGGATAGAATAATTAAACATGTACTACGAAGATATTTCAATGTTCCTTAAAAGTTTCGAAGAATCGGCGTTCTAAGCTTACATATGGCCTAATGTCTATTACACAGCTGATCGTGTGGCGATTGGTTAATTGGAGAAATAAAAGAAAGGACAGGAATTGGAGGTTAGTACATTTGAAAGAGATAGTACTGCTGAAATAGATTATTTCATCGAAGGTCGCGCACGGCACAGCAAGCATCTTGTGGGAGGTAGGAACAATCTCTAGACAAGGCGCTAGCTTGTCACTCACTGCACCACCGTGTTCCCATGTTTAATAACATGCTTTAATTCCTGTCATCATGAAAATGATAACAAGTATACATCTCAGTATTTAAATAATT
Organism: Polypterus senegalus; assembly: GCF_016835505.1. Taxonomy (NCBI): domain Eukaryota; kingdom Metazoa; phylum Chordata; class Cladistia; order Polypteriformes; family Polypteridae; genus Polypterus; species Polypterus senegalus. The sequence goes on along the minus strand of NC_053156.1, from coordinate 272,686,906 downwards.
CAGAAAACTCTAATATCATGAATGTAATGAATTCTGTGTCCTGTCGGAGGAAGAGAAAGCCCTTTAAGAATCACGTAGTGATTCACACACATAGAGCACATAGAAGAACAAATACAATACAAAGCATTTAACGTGCTACTTTAGTTACGATGGTATTTGAGAAACTAGTAAATTAAAGATTTTAAGATGAAGTTTATGATGTTCTACTCTAATGACAAAATAAACTACGAGATTAAAGTGGAAATTTCGAGATTAAAATTGCGTTTTTTCCCCACTGTGTTCCTGTTTTTTTTTTTTTTCAATTCTCTGTACCCTAATAAGCTTTCATATGACACTCAGACGGTGGGCTACGCCTTTTCACGGCAACTTTGACATCTGATAGCTTCTTTTAGAAGCTTTAGAGTTTCTCTGACACTCTATGTCACTCGATCAACTTCCTTTTATTGTTTATACCACTGTTTAAACTAACAAATAGTACGTTTTTCCTTGCCTCCACTTGGTATTCGCTGAAATTCTTCTATTTTTCCAACATCCTTTTGCCATTGTCTTTTCACAGAATCCTCAGCTTAAGGGCTATTTATATTGATTTGCATATTCAAAGAGGCGTAATTCTGGGAGGAGTTTGGGGAGTGGCAGCAGGCGTGTGCATGTACATTACTTTTCACGCTGGATTTATGTAGTGGAAGAACGTGGAAGTTGGCGTTCACACAGATTTATGCATCTGGATTTTTTTTGTGTGTACGAACATTTCTGCTTTTGATTGTACGCCATGATTTTGTGTGAATTCTACGCATGCCGTTATGCATGAGGCCTCAAGTGTGTTTCTGTCTTTCCACCATCAGAGACTTTGCCAGATCAGAGACCAATCACCTCATTAAGATGAAGAGCCACCTGGCAGTCTAGTCATATTGGACACCTGGTTATATTGGTATTATTTTGTCACACTCATATTACTTTTGCTTCTGTTTTTGCTCACAGTAGGAATCTTAAGTAATGTGTAATGCATAAATAAAAGTGTAAACATTCCTTCCAACTTGTTTTGTTTTTTAAATGGCTGATAGGTGTAAATTTAATGGCTATAGTGGGGATTTGGAGGCACACTGTTCGGGTCTATGTAATAAAGAGTCTAGAATTGAGAATAGGGTCACACTAGGACCCTTCCACTATGAAACATATAAGATGTTGTGGTTTTGGTACTGTTTAACATTTGGAAGATTTACATATCAAGGTGAATAGGAGGAGAGAGGCATAAATGTCATATCAATGTAGGTTACCCTGGTCACCCTAAAATGTAAAGAGAATGTCTCTGTTATAGCTATGTTAGGGTTACGGTCACCCTAGGAACCTTCCTCAATAAAACACCTAGATGGGGAACTAGCAAACTGCAGTCACAAACACTCCCACCCTCTCCTACATGGGGACAGTTTGAAATTGGTAATAAACCTGAAACATACATATTTAAGAAAAAGGGGGGAAAACTGGATACTTGGAAGAAAATCCATACCTACCTGGGGAGAACATGTAAACTGCATACAGACAAAGACAGGAAGATGGATCTGTGAGACAACAGCACAGACTCAAATGTTACATAAGATCATTCACTTCATTTAAGAGAAGTTAATCATGGTATTGTTAAAATAGTTTATTTTATTACAATTCTGAAAGCACATGGAATTAGCATTACATAAACAGTTAGGTTTTTCTGGTCACAATTATTTCTTCCTTAGGGGGCTCCACTGATGTTTCCCAGGAACCGTAGAAGCAGAATCCTGCTATTCAGCTGTTAAACAAGAAAAACAAATTAACAAAACATATTAGGTACAATAATCTGCAATATGGTACTTAGTTTTTGTGAAAATTACTATGTGTTGTAGCAAAAGTTAACAAGATTACAGAACTGACTTCTTGTGCTTTGTATTATGTAAATAAAATTTGTATTCTTAAATGGACATGAAAGGTAAGAGTCTGCTTTATAGGTCTTGTTTCATAAAAGTTGTCATATTTCCCTGTAACACATTTTAGAGCATTATTACTTCATTGCAAATTTGCACCCTTTTAGTGTCAATTTCATGCCATACTCTACCTGTTCCTTTCTCCAAGAGAAGCTGATTCAACATTTCTGCTAAAACGGCTCCATATTTCTTGAGCTGCTGTGGGGTCAACCTCACCCCAATCTCCATTGGACAGCTCGTCTGTGTTAAGTGGAATTAAGACAGTTTTTTATTTAAAGTTGCTAACAAAGCAAAAGATTAGCTTGCTAGAAATAAAAAATAGAAGTATTGTGCTGGTGACAATGATGCTGAGTATGCATACCTCAGTCTTCTCGATGTACCATCCAGCACTGGGCAGCTCCCCTGGTACACTCTCTTCTGATCGCTGCTGTAAGCTTACTGACTTCTTTCCTAATTTTTCTTTCTCCTGAGGAGACAAGAAGTATACCCATTAAAGGGATATTCATTAATTCTAAACATTATGTTAAGGGGTAACTTTAAGGAATATTTTGATCATTAATTTTTAACAAATATTTACCATAGCAAGCCTAAACAGAAGTAAAACAAGCCTACTCTTCTGCTGGGCCTAACTAAACTGGTCTTGAATCTTTGACTATCAGGTTGGGTGGCTCATGCTGTTAACCACTGGTTCGTTACTAAAGTTACTAAAAAATCCCTTCCTTTAACTCTGGACTCTCTTCTTCTCAGATTCTGGCCTTTGTTCCTCCCACCATTTGAGTGTTTGTCCGCTGCCCTCCTGTCTCTGCACTTAAGAGGCATTTGGAATTCACTTTAACTCCTTTCGTAGAACATTTCTGAAAATTATTGTCAGGGTTGGGGATGCCTTCCCTTTTCAGTAGGGAGCCCAGGGTAAAACTGCCTCTAGTGGCTCCTGATGTTTGTAGAGCCCTGACGCTTTTGTTGACCTTAAAGGACATGTTCTCCATGGCAGACTGTAGCTGCCTGTACTACCTGAGGGCCAACACATATCTGTATTTTCCCTTCTGGAACTGTAGTATAAGAATCCTTAAGTGTGTTTTAATTGAAGGGTTCTTTTGTTAGATGTTTTATGAGATTGTCAATGTTTTACCTTATCTTAGGGACCACCCTGGTCCACAGTTTATATAAAGCACCTTCCACTAGTGGATCCATTAGTTGAGGGTCTCTCGGCTGCTAAAGTTCTCTATAAGTGTTGTGTCTGCAAAATGGTGGACACAAGGCTGCTTTAATGTCAGCTTCCCCAGGTAGTCCCATTCTCCTTAGACAGGTCTCGGCCATCTGAGGAGCGTGTCTCTCTCAGGTCAGGACCCAGGGGCACTACACTGTTATTTCCAGAGCACACCAGTTGAAAAACACAAGTGTAGACTAAAATTATTAAGCTGATGATGGTGATAAACAGATAAAAAGTTTTAATATATGCCCATTTAAGAGATGCTTATTATTTCAGTTAAGACCATCTTCAGCAGTGAATTCAAAGCCAAAAGTCATTTTGATCATTTAATTGTCTCATAAGTTACGACAATTTGATAATTAATACACTGGCCTCATTTTCTTATTTTTGAGGGTGGAGTGATGTCTCTGAGGCTATGGATCTACACCAGCAATTGGAAGGATGCTGGTTCAAATCCCATAAAAAAACAATAACAAAATGGACTTACTCCATTGGGCCCTTGAGCAAGGCCCTTAACCTGCAATTGCTCCGTCCTGAGTATGACGTTAATCTGCATCCAGCCCTGCATGTAGGCCCTCCAACCTGCAGGGAAAAACCTGGGGGTTGGTGGCAGAAGTGGCACTCCAGCCACCATAAAAAAACCTCCTACTGTTCCATTCCATCTGAACTGGTGTGGTGCTGAGGGGTCGCATGGCTGCACTTGGGTCCTAATCTGGGATCCTGAGGGTTTGTCTTGTGGTGGGTGCAGCAATGCGCTGTATCAGCGAGTGCTCCTAACCTCTCTCTCTCTTGCTTTCATTTTCTTATTGCCTTTTTTTCAACTTACCTCTCAGAAAGTCATTCAGATTGATGCTGTACTTGTTCAAGTAGTGTTTTTGTAAATGTTCAGATTTAAGGTCATTGTTTAAGTATAAGCTATGCAATTATTATTGTTTTTAATTTTTTTGTGCTGATTCTACATTCAAATTGTGAGCCAGTGTGTATTTATTTCATGATTTATGTATCCATCCATCCATTTATTTTTCAACCTGCTGAATCCGAACACAGGATCACGGGGGTCTGCTGGAGCCAATCCCAGCCAACACAGGGTGCAAGGCAGGAACCAATCCCGGGCAGGGTGCCAACCTCCACACACCAAGCACACACTAGGGACAATTTAGAACTGCCAATCCACCTAACCGGCATGTCTTTGGACTGTTGGAGGAAACCCACGCAGACACGGGGAGAACATGCAAACTCCACGCAGGGAGGACCTGGGAAGTGAACCCGGGTCTCTTTACTGTGAGGCAGCAGCGCTACCACTGTGCCACCGTGTCGCCCTGATTTATGTATTCATTTTATAATTATGTTTTAATGTTAGACATTATTTATTGCAAATGATTAATTGGTTCATTTTTTTAATCAATTCCCAGCTTTAGTATATATGTATATCTATATATACAGTATACTGTATGTGTGTGTGTGTGGGTGTGTGTGTATATATCTATTGTCACACATGAGCGAGTAGGGAGCAGCTGAACAGTGTGATACCTCACAGGAATAAAGATTGAAACAGAGCGCTAACTCCTCTCTGTTTTGTTTAGCAGGAAAACTGAAAAACAAACAAGCCCATAAGATGTCACGCACTCGAGTTCCCTTCCGTGTTTACAAGCGCACCCCTGTCCCAATCTGGTGACATCACTTCTGGTTCCACGCTCCTACATCACTCAGACGTCCCTTGGATTTTTCCCATCCACCTTTGTACTTCCTGTCTGTCCATTATATAGATCCACCTGTTATACCAACATGTCGTCGTGGCTGTATTTTTTATGTATACGAAAGTCTTGTTAAGACGAGCGGACCTCACACTATACACGGGAGGAAAAACAAAAACCCCTAGTAAGAGAGTTATCTCTTCCATTCTAACATTCGCACTATGTATATCTGTACATAAATAATTTTTTTTTGCCTTTTGAATGACAGAAACTTTGCTGTCAAAGCTAATCATGTAGCAGCAACCGTAAACCTTCACCCAAATATCTGATTGTCTCTCTGGCCAAATGACTGGTGATGCAGCCCTTAATAGGTTAATTGAGATTTAGAGGATCATGATTGTAGCTTTCTGAAATGCTCTCCCTCAGTATGTCTGCAGCTCTGCCAAAGATCACCTTCAAATTCTCATTTTTTCTCTAATTGACTCTTTTTTATCTTCTACTGCATTAACTCTTAGTATCAGTCAACTTATGTTATATCGGTTTATGTTTAATTTTGTAAACACCTGAAAAATAACAAAGAAATAATTCTGAACTGCAGTAAATCTTTTTGCTTAAAGCAGTTTTTTTTTGCTTGCTTTGTAAAGTGGATTGAAACAATATACTGTGTGAAGGGAACTACAGATAGTAGAGAGAGAATTATTGTTTCATATTAAAATCCATATAAATATATAGTAAGCATAGTTTTTACTTAAGTCATTGATTAGTAACACCAGGGGGCAATTTACTATCAGGGCAATATCTGGGTGTGTGTCCAGGGGATTGTGATGGCAAGGGTTCTTTTCACTAATACCCTTACCCACTTGATGAAACAATTCAGTGTCCATGATTGAAAATGACCAAGGGCAAAGTTCAATGAAATGATGCAGTAACTAAGTGCAGAAATTACCAAATGGACACAATGCAGACGATAAAGCAAGAGTGAGAAATACCACACCTCACTGTTAAAGGTAAGATCAGCTCTCTGTTAAGGAGGTAAGTCCCCTAGGAGCCTGTGAGGGTCTTAATCCAGCCTTGAGTGACATTGTGGAGATTGTTCAAAGTCCTGTGTAATAAGTCATCCACCCAACCATTGTTAAACAGGTTTATGGGGACAGGAGTTTATCCTAGCAGTGTTAGATGCAAAGCAGAAATCAGGCCTGGCAAAGTACCAGTCCATCAAAGGGCACACTGATATAAACACCCAGACTCAGTCCTACCAGGCCAGTTTAAATTGGCCAATTAATCCTAACCTGCACTTCTTTGTGATGTGGAGAAAAACATAAAGAACCTGAAAAGAACTTGCAAACTTCACAGAGTGCAGCGTATGAGCTGGGATTAAAATTCAGCAGTTTGGAGCTGTGAGGGAAAAACACTAACCACAGCACTATCATGTTATCATCTGTATAATTTTATCCTAGTCTATCTTGACAACATTTTGCTTAAAGGAGTTTGTGTCTTACCAGCATCTTCTTCATGTCAGTGGGGCTGAAAAAGCTGAGAAATCCTTCCGTTTGGTCAACTAGCACCAGTAACACGGACACTAGCAGTAGACTGACCATCACTCTTCCAGGAGCCATGCTGTCTTAGGAACTGAAACTTGAAAGTAAAATATAGTTTTAAAAATTTTCACTCTGTGTCCGCACAAGTTTTCTACCAGCAGTAAAGCAGAAGCTCATTAATTGTACAGTGCAGAAACATTGTTTAGATAAACATTGTTTTCCATAAGATTTAACAAATTATATTATTTATTAGCTGCTGTATGCATACAACAGACATGTAAGCAGGTTTTTATTTTAAAGATTAAAACTCACCCACCACCCATAGCTACGTTTTTTCATTAGTGAGTTGTGTGGAGATGGAGACTATGGTGGCAATGTCAAGAACAATAAAGAAACTGAGTTTAGCCAGGTCAGTCCATCAAAGGGCACACTCACACACCCACTCACTTTAGACCAATTTAGAGTCATCAGATAATCTTTGGGAATAAAAAGGAAATGCAAAATAAGACTATAAGGAGCTGTGCAGTATCATCACAGACAATGACCAGGCTAGGAATCAAACTGAGGTCTCTGAAGTCCTAAACATTGCTTGATTGCTTGATCCTAAACATTGCAAAGATTTTAATAGAAAAATTTCTTCATAATGTTTAAATTCTATAGCTAAAGAAGTAATGAAGAGCTATGCTGCTGGGATGGCCTGCACACACAAGGGATGGAAGTACCATCTCACAATTTCAAAATGCTGGGTTCAAAAACCTGTCTGGTCATTGTGTGTAGAGTTTTCACATTTTCCTAATATTGAGTTGAGACTGTAAGCTGACCACTAATGAATAAGTGTGACTATTCTGTGATGGAGTGGAGTTTTTTCACTTTTGGTTACTCCCTGTGCATTCGTGGCAGGCTATTCTGATTCAGATTAAGGAAGTTCATAGGCTTGCCAGATGGACCTTCCTATGTTTGGTTGTTGAAGATTAATGAGCTATAGGCAGATGGTGAACAATTTGCTTGTTGCTACTGCTGCTATTCCTACTCTTTCTCCTTCTTCTATAAGCAAAATCGAGAATATCAAGTAATTTCCAGAACAAAAAAGTAACCTGTCCAAGTGCTTAAATTCATGTAACCTTTCCTACTTAAAAAAAAACTGGTAAGTTCCATTCCAATGTGTAAAAAAGTTGAATGCTATACCTGATATATTTACACTTTTTAGATATATTATTTTCACCCTCCTGAAATTCTATTATACTTCTGATGTATACTTCAATGTTTCTATCTACTGATAAGATCACTGTTTGACTTGCTATTGATCTCCAAGTGATATTTTGTTATTGTCAATATATTTAATTGACTCATCAATATGTTTTCTTTTAGATATTTATCAATAAAGGTACAAGTAATAAATCTGAAACACTCATGAAGTGACAATAATTACAAAACTGATGGAAATACAGTTTTGGTAACCTTAGAAGTTTGTCTTTTGAAAAATTATATTAGACAACAGTTGTCTATAAAATAGAATGATTCCTGTATTTCTTACTAAGTAAATGCCTCTCCATCATGAATGGATTGGTCTTCCTAAAAATGTGTCAAGATGACCAAAGATTAGTATGAAAGAAAAAAAAAAACAGCAAATCTAAGGAACAAAATGTAATTATTTAAGAGAGAAAGCATCATTGGAAAGAAGAGGATTTAACTTACAATTTCCAGTCTGTTGTTAGCGTTCTGAGGAGTTTTCTTCTTTCTTCTAATTATCCGGCACAGTTCTCCTTTTATACATGAAGATGTGGAATTCTAGGTGGTTATTGGTGTTATTTACCTTACTGATTATTCATGACGTCTGTATCTCAAGTATATGCTTTAAGAATGTTCTGATTTCATAGATACAAGACTGGCAATCAGCTTGACTTGAAGTGCTGAGGTGTTCTGTTGCTGTGATGCTACCGCACTTACATACAATATGAAAACACTATTAATATGCTGTACTTCAAATGTTCAAATTCACAAAATTAAATGTTGACATTAATTGATTTAAAATATATGTGAAAATCAAATGAAAACTTTCTTTTGTGTTTACTAAGTAGGGAGTTAGAGGACTTTGGCCATGGACAGCAGGACCGGATTAATTGTATGGGGTATGTTCATGGTCACCAGGACCTGAGGGGCATTAGTACCAAAAAAATCTAAACACAACATATTGGACTCATGTTTCACACGCATGTTGATGGCTGCATCTGTTCAGTTCAATTTGCTGGTATAATCACTGAAATGAAAAAAAACTTATACAATCAAAGGTTTTTCAATAAATATATCAATAAATAAACAGAAAAACTATTAATTTCCCACGTGAGTGCTGTCTTGCTCAGCATCCTTTTTCTGTACAAGAAATAAAAATGGTCAGGCCTCAGCTTAATGGCTATACAAAAAGAATATGTATTTAATAAAATTTACAATCATATGAATAGCTTGCTCATATATATTTTAATTTCTGATTATATATATATATATATATATATATATATATATATATATATATATATATATATATATATATATATATATATATATATATAGTTAGTGATAATAATACGCCAAAGAAATCATAAAGGTTTGGGGCAGCCACCTGTATATTGTTTTCCCAGATGCAAAAGTTTATATTTTTGAAGCACGATGTGCACAGAACAGAACTGGCTATAGTAGCCCAAGATGGAAGCTTTAAAGGTCTGGAGAGGAACTGATGTCAGCAAAGGGGCCGGAACCAGAAGTGACGTCATCAAAGGGGCCGACTTCGGAAGTGTCGTCATTAAAGGGGCCAGCTTCGAAAGAGATATCATCAAAGGGGCCGGCTTTGGAAGTGACATCTTCTGAGGCGCCGGAACCTTGCAGGATTTCCCAGGAGAGGTCTATAGGGAACTGAGAAAGACAGTCAGCACACTCCGCCGCCCCCTGGTCAGATGTCTTATTACACTTACTCAGACCCTTTAGCTGCCTCCTACTCATACGTGTGTGACAATAATATATATTGTATATAAATGTCTACACGTGGAAGTGTGTGTGTCTGTCCTGCCTGGAAGTGAGAGGCAGAGTCGGGGTAAGGGCTCCGTCTCAGAGGAAACACAAAATCGCTTAGCCACTAATAACACAAGTGAGGTGAGCACGTCGGAAAAAGTAAGCCTCTGAAGAAAGACAAAGTCATTTAGCCGCTAACATTGGCAAAACGGTATTCCTTTTACTTTTCCTCCAGCCACTAATGCACAAGCGATGCGAGCATATTGGCAAAATGAATCCTCCTAGGATAGAGATACCCAGAGTAGTTCCTTTCAATTACCTGACATCTCTACATTTCTTTTTTTTTTCTGACGATTTCAATACTTTCTAGGACCCTGGGCTAGAAGCATGCTGGGTGGCAGTATTTCTGTGATGTCTCATAATAAATGATACATTAAAATAGCAATGTAAACTATACACACAAAACAGAGTCTTGTCATGACATATTTAGATATGAGCTCCTGCAAGGAGGACCTGGATGATGTGGACAAGAATATAATCAATAAGCGAAGGTTAAGTTTGCAGATGATATTAAAATAGCTGGAAGGGCAGATTTTTGGCTAATGAGACTTAATGTAAGGAACTGAAAGATACTATAGTAATACTTTAGTTTAGGCACTGCAAAAATGCATATATTACTCATTTACTTTTAAGTAACAAGGCCTTAACAAACAATCTTTTGCATCTTCATAACACTTACAAAGAATCGTTAAAGTGTTTATTCATTTCTGCGATGTGACTTCCTAACAAAACATCACTTTGGAGTGCTCTGATGTGGCTTAAGTGAGACCCATTTCTCTTGATATTACATTGTTAGTCTAAGACCTGTGAATTATTCGTATTTACAAGTCATTTCACCATCATGTCAATATGCCACACTGAACAGAAATGAACAATCAATCTACTAATGTTTTGTAAATGTTATGTAGACCAAAAAAATCATTATTGAGGCCTTGTTACATAATGAGTAATAGATGCATTTTTACAGTACCTAAACTAAAGTGTTACTGGTATTCCACTTAGGAAGCTGAAATATCAGATTTGAATATAAAATGGGAGGACTGAATCTTGACAGTACACCTTATGAGAAGGACCTAGGAATCATAATAGACTCATCACCATCTATATCCAGAGAGTGTATAAAAGTGATCAAGAAAGCTAATAGAATGTTAGGTTATATAGCATAATGTGTGGAGCTCAAGTCAAGGGAGGTTCTGCTTACGATATGTGATGCACTAGTGAGGCCTCACATGAAGTACTGTATTCAGTTATGCTCTCCAAATTACAAAAAGGACATAACTGTGATAGAGAAAGCAACAAGGCTGATTAGAGGACTGAAAGATATGAACTATAAGGAGAACTGAAAGAGTAAAACCTGTTCAGTTTAAGTAAATGGAAATTAAGAGGTGTTTAAAATTACTTAAGGAATTAGTACAGTATATACAAGTTGTTACTGTACTTTAAAATAAAGTCTGCAGCAAGAACACAGATACAGAGCTGGAAACTTGTTAAGGGCAGATTTCACACCAATGTTATAAAGTTTTTCTTCACACAAAGAACCATAGACACAATAAATTACAAATTAGTGTGGTGGAGAGCAGGACTTTAGGGGCCTTCAAATCTCGATTTAAAGATATTTCGGACAATCTTGGTGATTAGGATTGACATGCTTTTTTGGGCTGAAAGCCCTGTTCTTGTCAAACCTATTCTAATGTTCCTAAAAAAGTGCCATTATGAACAATGCTGGACATCCTCTCTCTGACCCACTAACTGAGGACTTTCAGCTAATGAATTATTAAGTACATGTGTGTCAAGAAACGCTACTGGGGCTCCTTTATACTAACAGCAACATGTCTGCATAATGCTTCACTGTGACTGGGACTGTCAAGTAAGAACTTTTCTTTCTTTTTAATTTTCTTGATTTATAGTCATTCTGGTGTGTGTTCAGACTAAAAAGTGTGTGTGTATTTATTTATCCACCTTTTTGTGTCAGTTTGAATCCCGTAAATGCCAAAAGGCCCTTAACCTGCAATTGCTGAGTATTTTGAGTAGTGAGAAAAATGCTATATAAATGCAAAGAATTATTATTATTATTATTATTTACTTAAAGAGCGTCAGTAAAAAGTAAAATTTCCCCCTGGGGAAAAATAAACATATCTATCTATGAAAAGAATTAAATTGTTGACAGTGTATACCACATATGCTTACAGAAGTCCGTTAATATGGTGAGAAAATAACATTGGTCTCTAAAATTCAACTTTTAATTAGATCATGACAAAATAAATGCAGGCAAACACTGATCCATGAAAGTTTTCTTGTTTCAGCTTTAAAATTCTTAGGTTTCTAATTTGTGGAACTGCTCCATGCACCATTTTGGTCTTCGAGCCTGGAAGTGATTTTCCTCAAAAGTACTAAATGTAATTCTCTGGCTTTTTCTCTTTTTCTTCTCTTCCAGTAATATAAAGCAAGCTGAGAGAACTGTTCTGCAAATTATTAAAATTTGTATGAAAGAAGTGAATTAAAGTACACTGGCTTGAGGAGAGGGCATCAATGTGATTAATGCTTTGGTATGTTTGGACGTTTGTTTAGATATTTAACTTGTAATAAGGACTGCTGCAATTGAGCTGCTTCGTCTGTCAAACTCTACATCATCCATATGTGTCCTGTGTGAATTTTCCAACACCACATTGTGTGTTTGTCTAGTTTTGGAACTTTAAAAACCGAGTGGTTTTACAACCACTCATAATGCATTATAAATTCAAAAGGCTTTAGGAGCAAACTGCTGACAACATGTTTTATAGCCACTTAATGATACTTCCTAGATTCACTTACCTGCTGTTTTTCAGCCATGCAATTTAAAACATACGAACATACGTTATTGTTAAAAATAATGAAGCCATAATAAAGATGTGGTCTGTCGTACATGGATACAAAAGAGTTTGCTGTAAGTTTTTTGCTTAGTAACAGCATTGTAAAGGTGAGCCACAAATTTATACCTGACTGGTTTATGACATATGGACAAGGCAAATTGAGATTTTACAGTTCTAGGAAAAGCAGCTGTCTATTCATAGGGAGTGTGTTTCATGGTTGAGTTTTTTATTATTCCAAACAGTATCTTCTTGTATCTTCTGTTTCCATATGCAGATATTGATTTTTTTAGAGGTGTGCTAGGTAAAGACCAATTATTCAGTCAGCTAGGCCAGTATGTAGCCCTGCCAAACATACTATAACAAACGTAACTTCACAAGGGGAACGTAGCTGTAGTACCACCAGAGGATTTGATCTCATCCAGGGCCACAGATTCCAGCAAAGAAGTTGGGGTAGGCATGGGCTTTTAAATTACTATGGTACGAACCTCAGTCCTATATTTGAGAGCAGGGAGTCCCCTTATACTATTCAAGGCTCTCTGTTATGTATTATGGTTGTCTAGCTTTGCAAATGTGTTCTAAAGGCTCTGGACTGCAGGGATTCCTGGGCCAGTACATTAGTTAAAACATTAATGTGTGATTGACTTGCGCAGTGGGTAACGCTGCTTAGATTTAGTTATGTCCTAGCTGTGTTTACATAGGTGCCCTTGTCTTCCTCAAATAATTCCAAAAATGTTTGTTAACCAGCAGTTCTAAGTTTTCAATAACGTCAGACTGGATGGATGTAGTAGTGGCCCTTGCAGTGGACTGGCGCCCAATCCAGGGCTTCTCCTTGTCTTATATCCAGTCAAGCTAAGATAAACTCTGGCTTCCTAAATTTGACAAAGTGGCTTGATTTATATTTTCTTTTCATAGGAATGGATGCATTGCACAAGCTACAATAAGGTTATTTATTCAGTGCTATTTTGCTTGTACAAGGTAACATGATAAAATTCTGAATATCATATTAAAAGCAGAGGAAGACTCTTAAGACCTGGGTTTGACTACACTCATTGACCGAGTGAGGTTTACTCACCCACATCAATGCCACTTTCCTTCATGAACCCTGTTTTTCGCCCAAATCCTAAAGTTTTGCAGGTTAGGCTAATCGATGACTCAGCTGATCCAGTTTTAGGTTTGTACATTATCAAAGACTGACATTTCAAGCAGGGGACTTAAATCAAGAAATCAGGATTGAATTTGGAAACCACCAAATTTAGAGCACCAACTTCTGGAGACAGAACATCCTTTCACAGAGTGAATGTGTCTTGGGGCAGATAGTATCTGAAGTTTTAGATCGTGACTCAGCACCCATCCTTCCCATTTGTTTGATGGTTTAGCCACAAAAGCAAAATTATGTCAAGTTATAATGTTCTTGGTTTTAAGTCTGCACTGAACTTAACATTCATTTCCATTCACATCTGAGTTACTTATTATTTTACTTATATTATTATAATATATTTAGTTGATTGTTTCATTAAAGGGATTTACAACAGTAGCTCTCACGCTCAGTTTTGGGGTCCACTGTGGGTGCAGATTTTCATCCCAACCAACTTGTACCCTAATTATCCATCCATCCATCCATTTTCTAACCCGCTGAATCCAAATACAGGGTCACGGGGGTCTGCTGGAGCCAATCCCAGCCAACACAGGGCACAAGGCAGGAACCAATCCTGGGCAGGGTGCCAACCCACCGCAGGACACACACAAACACACCCACACACCAAGCACACACTAGGGCCAATTTAGAATCGCCAATCCACCTAACCTGCATGTCTTGTGATTGTGGGAGGAAACCGGAGCGCCTGGAGGAAACCCACGCAGACACGGGGAGAACATGCAAACTCCACGCAGGGAGGACCCGGGAAGCGAACCCGGATCTCCTAACTGCGAGGCAGCAGCGCTACCACTGCGCCACTGTGCTGCCCGTACCCTAATTAACCGGGCTATTATTTGCTGCTTCCTGTGTTTTGGTGTCAACATGGAAATTACAAACTGGGTTTGTTAAATTTTTACTGGAATGTGGCAGACATTTATTTATGTTACTGATAATTGAGTGATTTTTCTATCTTGGTTTTAAAGATTTTAATCAACATTATTTAATGAGGCCCCCCAGTGGTTCTGATTCTAAAGTAGCTGCAGTGGTTCAGTGTTGTATGTTGTTTGCCCCATTTTCTGTTTTCACTTGCTTTAAATTGTAATTATTAGGCTACAGTTAAGGGAGTAAACTCCACAGAAAAAAATGTGAATTATTGGGAAGGTGAGAAAATACAATTGGTCACTTAAACCAAAAGCGAAATAAAGTCAAAAAGTACAATCCAAAAACAGTATATTTAATGAAGCGAGAACACAAACAGAGAAGTTGAAAACTAACCACAGCACGATAGTGGAAGCTGCTTTACCTTGCATACATACTGGGGTCAGTACCTTGGGTGGCACCACCTCCATAGGTCCACATAACAGAGAAAGGGCAGATAACTAAATAAATTACATATTTAAATGATATAATACAAAATAAGTAATAAACATCATTATTCCAAAGAAAATTGCCATTTTTTATAGAAACAAAATAAAATTAAAAACATCCATCCATTTCATAACGTGCGTGCCAATCTAGGGCATGGCAGCTGGAGCCTATTCCACCAATCGCTGAGTGTAAGGCAGGAGCAACATCTGCACAGGAGGACAATTTAGCCTCAAAAGTCCACCTAACTTAAATGTGTCTATGCTATGGAAGGAAACTGGAACACTCGGAGGAAACCCAGAAAGATCAGGTGGCCCTTGTGATGTTTACTCGAGTCTCTTTAATGTGAGGCAGCAGTGCTACCAGTTCTCCACCGTGCTGCTCAACCAAAACATATTTAACAAAATATACAAAATAATATTTTAGAAACATAAAAATTAAATAAACAAAGAATATCTTAGAGCCAGGGATAAAACTCTGACAGAAAAATAGCCAATAGTCCCGTTTTGATTATAAGTATGCATCTTGATTTATTTTCTGCTCTTGTTAATCATCTGAAATGAGAAAGATTGACAGCATGGATGGTTACTAAAAATCTGTGTGTAAAAGGCATGGTGACACAGTGTTTAGCTCAAGAGTTTTGTATTTGAGTTCTAGTCCAGGCACTATTCTTGTGAAGTTTGCATGCTGCTTTCTCTGTTAACTCTAGTTTTCCTCACAAAGATGAGCATTGACAGCTCTAACTGGTGTGAAAGACTGGAGCTCTGCCCTCTGCCTTAGCCTGGCTTCTGTTTTATGATTAATACTTGTAAGCCACTAGGGGGTGTACTGCCACCCTAACCCCCGACACTGACAGGCAGGACACAAGTTCAGTTCAACACCTGTGTTTATTTATAATTAAAAGTGCACAAACCACCAACACCACACCAATATACAGTCCATTCCCTTCCTTGCTGCCAGTCCATCTGCCTCTAGTCTTCCTCACGCTTTGTCCACTCCTTCCTCCCGACTCTGGCTCCTTAATGGAGTGAGGCGGCTCCTTTTATTCAGGTCCCGGGAGTGTTCCAGGTGGCTCATTACTATTACCTGGAATCACTCCCAGGTGCGCTGGAGGTTCTCTACAGGGCTCTGCAGCTCCCCCTGGCAGCTCCCACAGAAAACCAACAGGGCTTCACCAAACTCCAGTTCCTTACATGCCCCACGGGAAACTGTGGTGCCAAAGCCGTCCAGGAGGGCTGCCCATTAGTGTCCCAGGAGAGGTATTGCCTCATTAATGCCCTTTCCCCTGGTCCTCCCACTCTGCTGACAACCTGGCCAGGTAGTGGCCGTGGCCGCCCATCACATACTGTTAGGAATAGTTCTGGCTTACCTAAAGCTAAATTAGATAAGCAGGTTAGAAAATGAATAGATTGATGGATGTCTGCTAAAGAAATGTCTACATCTTTTTCCAGTTGCTTCAGTTTGGATTTCTGCAGGTCTTCTTAGTGGTATAGTGGTTAAGGGTTTGGACTTCATATCCCGCTACTAACACTATGTGACCCTGAGCGAGTAATTTGATCTGCCTGTGCTCCCATTGGACAATAAAAAGAAATAGAACCAATTGTATCATAAACGTTGTAAGATGCCTTGGATAAAGGCGTTAGCCAAATACAGTAAGTAAATGAAAAAACATAGGGATATGACCATATTGTCTCTTGAAATCTCTATCTGACCTGGAAGTGCTTTAAGGCTACTCGTGTGGTGTGCCTAGAATACTACTGGATGTGTCCTTAAAAGATGCCTCCATGTCTTAGAAGTGTAATATTGGTGAGAGCTCTCTTCCAGCTCTTCTTTTTTGCACTTTTGTGCAAATTAAATGGGGTCCCAGCCCTTTTACATTTCTTTAAATATGTAAATATATATACTGTACATTGTTGTGGTCAAAATCCCAATGCAAAGAGTTTATAGGATTATTTCTCCATAAAGATTGTTTTTGTCCAATAGGGATAGCTGACTTACCTGTAAAATTTAGGCCTGATTGTGAAAAATGTAACAGTTGCTCCATTCTGAATATTTTATTTGTTTTGTTGCTATGTAGTTACAGGGCTCTTGACGGGCTAAGTGGTTAGTAAACAATAAACAAAAAAATAAAAAAGAGAATATTCTAGTACATAGGTGGAGTTCCAGTACATTCTAGCAGTAAGTGGATGTTGAACATTCTCATATTAAGTAGAAGTTTCTGTTTTATTACTAAGTTATTTGTGGTCTACACAGACATTTTTTAGAAGCATCTAGTAATGACCATTGTCCATATAACCTGTTGAAAACTTTACAACCTATAAATCATCACACATGCAACAGCCAATAATAACAGAAGGCTTCTAAAATGAGCATACACATTAGAACTGAAGAAGCTCTAGGATCTGAAATGGTCTGGATTGCATGCCATCTTCATGTCATTGAAGTAGTGTTGCCAAATGTCTTCTCATGTTTATTCAGTGAAAGAGAAGGCCCGTCAACTGCGCTGTTCAAGCGATTTCGGAAAGAAATCAAGATGCATATTCTGTGGCTACTGATGACCCGTTTGAGGACATAATAACGTGTAAACTGTGATATGAAATGATTGACTACTTACAGTACCACAGTACCACATGCCCTAGAAGCCCAGCATCCAAGTGAGAATTATCAAGAGTTTTTACATTTGTCACTCTTGTTTCTTGGTGTAGTGAGTCATTTTGAGCTTCAGGTCTGACACCACTCCAGGTGAAAGGAAATCTTTGTTTTAAGACTCAGTTCAGGTTGGCTGCATGCAAATCCAGGATTATCACAGATTTTGCTCAATGACCTCACATTTTTAGCATTTCTTAAGACTTACCCAAACCAGGCTGTTGCCAGTAATGCATATGCAGCATTCTCAAGGCACCCCTAGTTTTTGTCTGAACATTTGACAGGGTTAGCACTTTTTGATGACAGGATCTCAGCAGAAACACAAAGGATGGTGCAAAATCTTGCAACAGTCACAACTTCCAGACATGCTTTCATGTCTTAAGCTGACAAATGAATCTGAACAGCTGGAACAGGATCTGGTAACAGAAAGAGCAACATCTTTCTTTGACATTCTTATGGAAAAAGGCAATAAGGTCTCAGTAGATTATCAAGAATACACCAGAATCTTTAAATGCCTTTCAGACATCCTTGGTGTCACAATCCCTCCTAACCCATTAACAGCTGTGTGTGAGGAAGCAGGTTCTCTCCCCTCTTTTACTCCATTTATCTTTATTCATCCATCCTCCAACCTGCTATATCCTAACTACAGGGTCACGAGGGTCTGCTGGAGCCAATCCCAGCCAACACAGGGCACAAGGCAGGAAATAAACCCTGGGCACCACAGGGCACACACACACCAAGCATGCACAATAGGGACAATTTAGAATCACCAATCCTGCATGTCTTTGGACTGTGGGAGGAAACCGGAGTACCAGCAGGAAACCCACGCAGACACGGGGAGAACATACAAACTCCACACAGGGAGGAACCGGGAAGCAAACCCAGGTCTCCTAACTGCGGGGCAGCAGCACCAGCCACTGCGCCACCATGCCTCCCATTGAAAATCCAGTAATTCTCAAAAGAACAGATAAAGGCATAAGAAGATTCAACACTCCCAGGCACGTTACAAATGAATCACCAGGGGCCTCATGCATAACGCCGTACATAGAATTCTCACTATAACATGACATAAGCATGTGGTTATGCACAGAAAAATCCACATGCAGGAATCTGTGCGTTCGCCAACTTCCGCGTTCTTCCACTACATAAATCCTGGTCAGCGTGAAAAATAACACATGCGCACGCGCGTGCTGTCCCGCCCCAAGTCCTCCCAGAATTACGCCTCTTTGAATATGCAAATCAATATAAATCGCCCTTAAGCTCAGCCTTCTGTGAAAAGACAATGGGATAAGCACGGGGAAAATATAAGAATTTCAGCGAATACCAAGTGGAGGCAAAGGAAAAACATACTATTTGTTCAAATAAACCGTGGTATAATCAACAAAATGAAGTTGATCGAGTGACATAGCGTGTCAGAGAAACTCAAAAGCTCAAATTCACAAAGTTGCACAGTGCCGGAAATTAAAAAGAAGTCACATATCAAAGTCGCCATGAAAAGGCGAGTTGTAGCCCACCGTCTGAGCTTATTAGGGTACAGACAAAAAAAATAGGCTCACAGTGGGAAAAAAGCACGAAATGTCAACTTTAATCTCAAAATTTCCACTTTAATCATGTGGTTTATTTTGTCATTAAAGTAGAACATCATAAACTTCATCTTAAATTCATGTAATTTACTAGTTTCTCAAATCCCATCGTAACTAAAGTAGCAAGTTAAATGCTTTGTTTTGTATTTGTTCTTTTGCTCAATGTGTGTGAATCACTACGTGCTTCCTTTCTCTTTCTCCGTCAGGACACAGAATCCATTACATTCGTGATATTACAGCTCTCTGAATAATTAAAATACCAAAATGTATACGTGATATCATTTTCATGATGATTGGAATGAAAGCATGTTATTAAACATGGGAACACGATGGCGCAGTGATTGTTCATGTCTCACACAAGATGCTGCTGCACCATGCGCGGCCTTCGATGAAATTATTTATTATAGCAGTACTGTCTCTTTCAAACGTACTAACCTCCGATTTCTGTCCTTACTTTTCTTTCCCCAAATACCCAATCGCCACACAATCAGCTCTGTAATAGACATTAAGCCATCTGTAAGCTTACAACGACAATTCTTCAAAACTTTTAAGGAAAATTGAAATATCTTCATAGTACGTGTTTAATTATTCTATCCATCTATCCTTCCAGTGTTGTGCCAGCCTCAGTAAATATACAGCGCGAGGCAGGAACAATACGTGAACTTGCTAGCGCTGCGGCACCGTGTCCTCACATGTTTAATTATTAACATTAAAGATTATTTAAATGATGTTGAAGTTTTATCTTTATAATGTAATCAACATATTTTGCTGCATTTCATCTTAAAAATGATATCGTCATCATATGTAAATACGCGCTTTATAAAGTGGCTCAGTTTGTGTAATATTATAACTGTAGTGCAAGTTTACAGTGAAGTGATTGTACTTATAAGTGCAAACAGTTCTACAAGGAGCAATTGATTGAGTGCATTTATAGTTCTTGGGATGAAACTGTTTCTGAACTGCGAAATCCATACATGAAAGGCTTTGAAACGTTTTGCCATAGCTGAGGCAGCGTGTGCTTGATACTGTATCCCGATAATTCTCTTTACGATCAGTTGCTGCTGTGATTCTTCACTCAGATACAGTGATATAAATACTCCAAGTGGTGCAGTGAGAGTACTATGGAAAAAGATGATCTGCCGTGGCAACACCTAACGGGAGCAGCTGAAAGAAGAAAAAGAAGAAGGTGCAGTGAGAGTAACAACACTAAAGCAGTTATGGTATTTGGAATACTATGGCTACTCCCTGGGCCATTATATTGTTACAAGTTAATTACAATCAAATGCATTACACTAATAAACAATATGAGGTTAGTTTCAGTGTATTTAAAAAAAAAACGCGTCAGGAATGTGGTTTTAAGAAATAAAGGGTAACCACACAGGAACAGTAGCACTGCTTTGACGCTGGTTGCCGCCAGTCTGCAAAACCGAGCGGAGAACTTGCGTACGACAGGGTATGAGGTACCGTGGAAAAGTGCATAGCTTTACGCCAAGTGTAGGTTTTATACATCGCGATTTTAATGTGGAAAAGTTCTTAGGCAAGATTTCTGTGTGTACGCACTGTTTATACATGAGGCCCCAGGAGCTGTGGGAGAACCTCTTGATTTATAGGGCAGAGGGCAGATCCAGACAGTGATTGGCAGGTGGCTCCGCCTCCCACAAAACACATAGAGCATAACACAGGCAGTTTATAAGCAAGAACAAAACCACAAAATAATGCATATAATCAACAAAAGCAGCATTAACATAAATAACAGCACAATGAACAGAAAAGACATGAAACAAGATTTTGAACCTCCATCAGGCTAAAACATAAAAAGTGCCAAATGGAGTGACCTGTAATTGTTTTTATTTTTATTAAAATTGTGTGCGTTTGGTATAAGTATGATAAAGCCTTGTGGACAACTTGAACCTGTTTTTTGGTTTTTGTTTTGTAGTTGGTCCACCCCAGCATGAATGGAAGGAAAGATTCTGTCATCATATTAGAGGGCCCAGCACAAACTTTACTGTAGAATGCCATATTGACTGAAGCCTCTAGGACTCTGACTGTGTCTGACCCTCCAGAAGTTTATTTATTTATTTATTTATTTTCCATGGATGCTGCTGTCTGGAGTTTTCATTTTCCCCTCCTCCATTTTCAACTGGCCATAGTTCAACAATTTATGTTAATCAGTTTTGAACCACTTTGTGTCCTACTTGTTCATACAGATCTGTGTCTCTGTATGGATTCATTGTACAATAAGTAAACTGTAAAGTTTGTAATTACATTTACCTGTGGACTTTTATTCTGAGCCTGTAAGTAATACAGGAAAGAGGTACTAGAGACCACATAGTCAACCGCAGGATAATAACTGATAAAGCAAGAGAATTCAACCCAACATTGTACCTGTAGTTTCTTGATTAAACAATGGCCTTTGACTCTCTTCACCATGATCAGATATGGATCATTATGGCAATACAGGATTTCCAGCACACATTATCCATCTGATTAGCAAGCTGTACAAGAAGCAGCAATCATGCATCAGAATTGGAATGGAAGTCAGAGACTGTTTCAGAACACATAGTTTACATAATCTCACTATATCTGTTTAACATACTCACTGAGCACATCATGCGCCAAGCACTGGACGATTATGGAAAGTGATTCCGAACTGAAGGAAGAGTAATAAATCATTTATGATACGTAGATGATGTAATTTTAAATGTAGTGACTAAGCAAAACCTACAATACCTGGTTAATAGAGTTATTGAAGCTAGCAGAGTGTTGGGTCTACAAATTAGTATTGAAAAGACTAATACAATGTTGTCTCCAAAGAAATAAGAAAAGGTCAGAAACAAGATTGATGAGCACACAGTGAAACAGGTTGCAGGCTTCATTTATTTGGGATCCATCTTTTGTGAGGATGGAGGATGTAGTCAGAAAATAAAATGTCGTCTAGCAATGGATCGGTCAACCATGACATCATTGAATACAATCTGGAAAAGACGAAGTATATGTAAAAGTTCAAAAGTCAGGCTGGGTAAAACCCTTAACTGGCCAATTGCTACATATGGATGCGAAGGATGGACCCTTAAGCATAGAATCATTTGAAATGTGGTGCTACCGACGAATGCTCCAAGTGTCATAGAAAAAACACCATACAAACAGATGGGTTCTCGAGCAGTTAAATTAAACCAAAGAACTATTTCATAAAGTAAGAAAGTTAAAACTTGGCTACTTTGGGCACATCACAAGGAAAGCTAGCTGTATGGAGAAAGACATCACTCAGGAATACACAGAAAGCAAGCAGAGATGTGCAACAGAGGGTGACAGAGGAGAAGATGGACCGAGGATAATTCTGACTTGACCAGAATGAAGCAGTCCAGGCGACAGAAGACTATGAGGCTTAAAGACAGGCCCCACTTTCCTCCAGCCCTTCCACTGAAGGATCACATGCAAGAAAAACAATATATAACACAAAACGTATTTAGGGGGTGATGGTAAAACGTTTGGCGTCCTTTATGTGTTTTAAAGCTTACACAGAGTTTTCATAATCATATTTTTCTAAAATATATTAACTTTCATTTTCTGCTATTTATCTTGACAATAATAACCATATAAATTATAAACGTCTAAAATATGACCTTACTGTGTTTTTTTTTTTTAAGTAGTTTATTTTAAATAGGTCTAAGTTATTCAAATTCGTAGAAATATATTTTGCCTCCAAGAAAGCTGAGGTAGTTACTAATTGATGCAGCCTTACATTAAAGCACTAATAATTCTAACGTATCTAGGTAGAGGTCTGGCAACCATGATGTTTATAGCAGCTTATGATATTTCCGGTTAATGCTTGTCTAACATAGTAATCATTATGCCTCAGAGATCCTGACAACCAGTAATTGTGATAAACATTTTTATGATGATTTTACACAACCAGAGAGAGTAATGAGCTGGCAAAAATGTAATCTAATCATTGAGATATCTTTAGATTGTGTGTAGGACAGAGCTCTGCTGTGTGACAAACACATTTTGGGATGGAATATTCTTTTAATAGGGTCTTATTGTTTTATTTTGGAGATCTTCTTTTGACAAACATGCTTCTACTACGCAGATGAGTCGGGTCCTCCACTGTTTGCTCTCCTCTGGGTTCTGCGTATGTCTGACTGGATGCTGGGCTGGCACAGTGAGACCAAATACTGAAGAGCAGAGATAAATAAGAGAAAAGGTGAAACCCTTCAATGTTCTTATATGAGAAATATGTGTGTGTGTCTCTCAGATTCGGTATACACTGTACCTCACGCAGAGTTCCTTTTGCCAGTGTCAACTTCGAAAGCATCCAAAGTGGTACCAAGGTGATAGAAGACATAGAAAGGACCCAGCTTAGAACATAAGCCCAGCATGGATACTCATAAACATTGTTGTATTTCAGTGGGGTGTAATCCACCAGTGAGAAAATGAAAGTACCCTGCAAATTAGAAACAATAGAGAAGCAAAGCAAAGAGTTTTAGTACCAAAATAAGAAACAAGCAGAATGGAGCCTGAAGCTTGACCCATTCAACTTTTTCTCCAGATGGTTTCATGGTAGCTCTTTGTCACTGTGCTTGACAAACACATTGACATTCATTGGGTAAGTGTTTTGAAAATGTAAACATACATTTTAAGACTTACGATGCAAATGATTGGTGCGAAGAAAGTCTAGCAATATTTAATCAGAAGCCAGGGACGATAACCAATTATATCTTCAATGTTTTTATACAGGCAGTCAGCACCTGAAGGAGAAGACGAGAAATGACAAGTCACGACTCTAGAGGTACTTTCCTACTGCAGGAACTTTTTTCAGGAACCAGGGACTTGAAAGAAACTGCGGAAACTTCTGTAGCATTCCCACTGCAGGAAACTCTGGCTATTTGTAGTTTTTTGTAGGTAGTTCCTGGTACTTTTTATTCAACATGAGATTGTGCTGATTAGTTGACCTCAAGCACTGGCACCATCTTACAAATCTGTTAGTAGTTTGGACTTTGGAGAGTTATTAGTGAAGATGAAGCACCGCATTTCACACCACATCACTCAACATAACTGCCTACCTGGTATGCCATGCCATGCCATGCACTGCACTGAAGCTATAATCTTCACTATGAAGCCACTGTTGCTTTGAAGCAATAAGGTGAAGGCTCCCCTGTGATCTCCCGAACACAGCTCACTTCCAACCGCATCACTCCTCTTTGCCTGTCTCATATTTTGCATAAAGGTTACAGGTCCTGTTGTAGAGTGGGAACACAACACATGAAAGTAGCCAGGGAGCACAAGTGGTCCAGGGCCTACATAATACAGGAAGTCATTGACTCATCAAGACAAAGTTCCTGCAGTGGGAAAACACCTTGAGAGATCTCCAGGTCACCTTAAGGCAGTCAGTCATTACTGTTTCTTCAACAAGATTTTGAATAATCATCAGGAAATAGATGAATACTAGGCTGACCCGCCTTTTAAGGCGACCGACTTTTAAGTTGACCACTTCTTAAGGCAATTCAATATGCAGATCAATTTGATATTTTATACAAGCTCATTAATTTGGTTATATTGCATTTGAGCGGTATTACTTTAATACTCATAGTTTCTGTCATTTTTGTGATGAAATTTAAACTTTTTTTCTATATTGAGGTTGCCCTTTTGAACCCCCCTGATATTTACTACGCGGTGAGGCATTTGTACTCCATCATCATTAATTATTTCCAGAGATATAATTTTGTCTATTTTTCCAGCGCATCGCACACAAAAGCAATGGAACGATGGGAGCACCAGAACTCTGCTCACATCATGTCGCTTCGTACCGCAAGCTGCAAGTAGTAAGGCTGTGATAAGCGGAATACCACTACGCTTTCCACTCACGGCACGGAAGGACAATCCCGACCGCTTTTATATAGTAAGAAAGAAGAAGAAGATATCGCACAGTCTGGAGTAGAAAATCATCTGTTACCTGGAAAAACGAAACTACAAATATACTATTAGTCTTTAACTTTATTCACACTAAGTTCACATTGCTGTACAAGGAGCTGTGTTTTCAAAGCCACTTATTAATGTTTCAAAGATCACTCTTGGCCATCACCTTTATTGATTTACATTTTTACATCCATTAGAGCTCCCCCTTTCCTACCTCAGTGACCATTAGAAGCCACACTAAGAAGGGGAGGACACTGGTAACCCCCAATAGCAGTCGTCTTCTTCTTTCTTTTTGAAATGCATGAGGGAACATGTCCATAATGGCTGTCAACATGCTTTCCATGCACACAAACTAGAAAAGTAGAAAAAGGTGTAAGTTTAAGTTTAAATTATTTGTTGTGCAGTGTTGGGGAACATTACTTTTAACTGTAACTTAGGTATACTACTTATTACTTACAAAAAAGTTAACTTAATACAGTATGGTATGTAGTTATTATAAAAGGTAATGCATTACAAACAGTAATTACTTTTCTTCAATTGTACAAAAAACGACATAATTCATCTGGCCAGAATGTGTTATTAAATCCTAAGCTCATATATGAACCTTCACGAAACTGACCTGAATCACAGCCAAATCTGATTGCTTTCTTGTGTTTTATAAATGCTGTAGTGTCCCAGAGTCCAGACCTGAGAGGGACATGCTCTGTAGGTGTTTGAGACCTGTCTGAAGCTCATAAAAGCAGCCCCCTGAGCAGTGAAGTGGGGGTGGCGTACTTACAACCAATTACATCTGCAGGCTGCTAAAGACCATCAGGTTCTTGCCTTATGCCCAGTAAAGCTGCGATGACTACTGGCTCCATAAAATGGGCAGATTAAAACTGCCCCTCAGCATATATCACTAACGTTTTTCAATTATTTTTTTACTCTGACAGGAGTAGGCAACATTTATGTGGAAAAGGCATTATGCATGTGAAATAATGTATTCATTTATTTTTGCGTTGGAGTGGCTGGAATAATCTTCATACTAACACAGTAATGCATATCTACTTTTTTTTAAAGTAACACAGGTGATTCTGCTTCAAGAAAATAAGTATTGGGTTACATTAGTTATTAGTTTGAGTACATGAGGCTAATTACATTTACCACATTACCTCCAGCTCTGGTCAAGTGTTGCTGCCAGACAATGGTCCACACTGCATTCTGTTTTACATCTGATTTCATTTCTAAATTCTCCTTTACCTGAGTGTCCAGTCCTAACAGGGTAACCATGATGAACAAGCAGCAGGACCAAAGTTGCAGTAGAGGCATCAGGGAAAGTGCATATGGGTACACAATGAAGATAAGGCCTGGACCTGCATAAAGAAGGACACTAATTTCCAGCTATTAAATATTCTACACAATATTCAGACTTAACAATTTTAATATTCTTGTAGCTCACCAGACTAAGCCACCTCCTCGATGGGCACTCCCTCTTCATATGCCATGAAGCCCAATGTAGAGAAAACGGCAAACCCAGATAAGAAGCTTGTTGAACTGTTCAGCAAACACACGTTAATGCAGTCCCCACAAGACAGGCAGGGTCAGAACCCATTAGACGCATTAGACTCAGTTTAAGTCCTGACCCTTTTAAGCTAGAGCCTTTTTGTGTGGTGTCTTTTTTTTCCTTGCACCAGGTCATACTTTGGCTGTGCCACTGACAGATTCAATATTAATTTCCTGCCTTATTCCAATAAATCATCCAGACCTGTATTTGTAAGTTATGTGGGACAGAGAGAACCTTCTGTAAATAATTATTTAATTGTACTGGAAAACAGAACTGCTTCACAGAAAATACTGAATGGAACAGCAACAGGACTAGATGAAATACCAACAAAAGTGTGGAAGAGTTTGGGGGAAGAGGAAATAGATGTGTTATGGGACCTAATGCAGAAGATCTATGAAAAGAAGAGAACATCACAGGAGTGGAGAAACAGTGTGACTGCACATATTTATAAGGAGAATGGAGATATTCAGGACAGTAGAAAGTATAGAGGGCAGTGATGGCTCGCATATAGGCACTGTGGAACTGCAGCACCCTCTATTTCCACTTGATATTATCGATAACATTTAATATAATGAATCCTTTTTTCTTTAATTTTTTCTTTATACTTGTACAATATATAATCCTTAAGCTTACAGTAATGTCAGTAGCCATCCCCCAGTTTATGAAAAAGATACAAAAATCTTTGTATGGAACTGCGCACTTCACAGTTCCAGTGGTGTGGTGTTTGGCTGTTGTGCGTATGCGCACATAGGAAGCTGCATGCGAGGCTGCGAGGGAGAGAGAGCACTGTCGCTCCCACAGTGCCAACCCTAGCGTGCTGGTGGAAGGTAGTGTTATATTTTTTTTACTCCGTGTGTGTTGTGCTTAAAAACCATGTACCATATTCTTGAATGTGATAAATTAGAATTAGATAATTTTAATTTTAAAATGCCTGAATGATGGTAATTTCAAGTTTTGGTTAGAGCTTTTTCATCAGATTATGCCTCATGTTGAAATAATCTACAACCAAATGCAATCTCTAGAAATTAGTGTGTTTAAAGTTAATGAATATACACTCATCTAAAGGATTATTAGGAACACCTGTTCAATTTCTCATTAATGCAATTATCTAATCAACCAATCACATGGCAGTTGCTTCAATGCATTTAGGGGTGTGGTCCTGGTCAAGACAATCTCCTGAACTCCAAACTGAATGTCAGAATGGGAAAGAAAGGTGATTTAAGCAATTTTGAGCGTGGCATGGTTGTTGGTGCCAGACGGGCCGGTCTGAGTATTTCACAATCTGCTCAGTTACTGGGATTTTCACGCACAACCATTTCTAGGGTTTACAAAGAATGGTGTGAAAAGGGAAAAACATCCAGTATGCGACAGTCCTGTGGGCGAAAATGCCTTGTTGATGCTAGAGGTCAGAGGAGAATGGGCCGACTGATTCAAGCTGATAGAAGAGCAACTTTGACTGAAATAACCACTCGTTACAAAAGAGGTATACAGCAAAGCATTTGTGAAGCCACAACACACACAACCTTGAGGCGGATGGGCTACAACAGCAGAAGACCCCACCGGGTACCACTCATCTCCACTACAAACAGGAAAAAGAGGCTACAATTTGCACAAGCTCACCAAAATTGGACAGTTGAAGACTGGAAAAATGTTGCCTGGTCTGATGAGTCTCGATTTCTGTTGAGACGTTCAAATGGTAGAGTCAGAATTTGGCGTAAACAGAATGAGAACATGGATCCATCATGCCTTGTTACCACTGTGCAGGCTGCTGGTGGTGGTGTAATGGTGTGGAGGATGTTTTCTTGGCACACTTTAGGCCCCTTAGTGCCAATTGATAATCGTTTAAATGCCATGGGCTATTGTTTCTGGCCATGTCCATCCCTTCATGACCACCATGTACCCATCCTCTGATGGCTACTTCCAGCAGGATAATGCACCATGTCACAAAGCTCGAATCATTTCAAATTGGTTTCTTGAACATGACAATGAGTTCACTGTACTAAAATGGCCCCCACAGTCACCAGATCTCAACCCAATAGAGCATCTTTGGGATGTGGTAGAACGGGAGCTTCGTGCTCTGGATGTGCATCCCACAAATCTCCATCAACTGCAAGATGCTATCCTATCAATATGGGCCAACATTTCTAAAGAATGCTTTCAGCACCTTGTTGAATCAGTGCCACGTAGAATTAAAGCAGTTCTGAAGGCGAAAGGGGGTCAAACACCGTATTAGTATGGTGTTCTTAATAATCCTTTAGGTGAGTGTATAACAAATTTCAAAACTGCTATTGTAGAATTAAGAAACTCAAAGTACTGTGAGAATCCTTCAAGCACACTCATGGCAGAAGCTAAGGAAGTGTGTGACTGTATATGTGTTGATATAATGGACAGATATTCTTCCACTAAACACTTAGTAGCTGCTAAATTGTTCAACAAGAAATGCTTCACTAGTTTTAAGAATGTACATCCTACAGAAGAGATAGTACTGACCACTGATTGACATGATTGACAAAGAAAAGCTTGAAACTGAACTAAAAGTATTCTATTGTAGGTCTGATATTCATGAATATTGCAAATTAATTGAGCTGCTGAAATTTATCTTGGAAAATAATCTATATGATATTCTTAGTGAAATTACGAAACTGATAAAAATCCTCTTGACAGTTCCCATGACTACATCAGAGTCAAAACGCTGCTTTTCAACATTGAAAAGAATAAAAACTTTTCTAAGCAGCACTATGAATTCGGAAAGACTAAATGCACTTGCAGTGCTTTCAATGGAGAAAAATTTCCTCAGTTGTTATCCAGAGATGAAGGAGAACATTATTGATCTTTTCGCACAAATTAAAACAGGAAGAATGGATTTCATTTTTAAATGAATAGATCAAGCTTGAACTGTAACAATTTAGGTTATAGTAAGTAAAAAATGTTTTATTTTGTTCTTTTAGGATTTTATCAAGTTTCTGAATAAATTTCCTTTTTATACATGTTTGTTTCCTTTTACACAATTTTAAAACAAAGACTAAAAATTTTCTGGAACAGCACCCCCACTAATTTTAGCTACGAGCCGCCACTGATAGAGGGATAATGTTGATGTCACACACAGGGTTATAGAGAGAAGGCTTAATAAAGAGACCACCATAGGTGAGGAGCAGTTTGGTTTTATGCCATAGAGAGGAACAACTGATGTAGTTTTTGCATTCAGATAGCTTATAGCTTATATTTCCCTGAAAATAAGACCTACTCTGAAAATAAGTCCTAGCATGATTTTCAGGCTGCTCTGTAATATAAGCCCTACCCCAAAAATAATCCTAGTCAAGATCGTCAGCTGAAAAGTAAGGTGCCTAAGGCCAGGTTTATACTTCACGTGATGTGACGCCTGTGCCCAAAACATCCATTCAATTATGAGGACACCTTGCCACAATATCTCTGTAAAGGGTGTTTAATAAATACATCCATCAATTCGGGGATGCACCCATTCCAACAGCATCGGTGCAAGACAGAAACAAAATCCCTGGATGAGGCATCAGGGATCACAAGCACACACATACACTGGCGTCAATGTAGCTTCACCAAATCCCCAAACCTTTGTGTCTTTGGATGGAAAACTGAGCACACTGTGGAAACCCAGCAGGAAAATATGCAAACTCCAGGCAGGGATCACAAGGGATGTGACTCCCTGCGAGACAGCAGCGCTACCACTCTGCCACTGCGCAACCCCATATGTGTTACTATTAACAGTATTCATTATTTAAACAGTTAATGATTTATCTGTAAAATGTAACATACATATTATAATGCATTTAATCATGAAAGTGATATCAAGTATAAATCTAAGAATTGTAAATGTGCAGAGAGCTGGAATATCATAACTTTAATGTGTTCTGTGTGGCGATCTATTGCTGCTGTCAGGTCAGGCGAAAGCCCCGGAAGCGCATTGCTATTTAACAACTTGGTCGGTTTTAAGATGACTTTTATGATGGTCTGCTTTAATTGTAAAGTAAACTACGAGGTTAAAGTGGACTTTTCGAGGTTAAAGCCGAAATTTTTACTTTAATCACAAAATAGACATTTTCATTATGTCCTTATTTTTTTTCTCTGTGGCTCAATTACACTTCCGTACATTCTGACGGTATTGTAAAGGCACAAAAATAAAAAAAAGACAGCAAAGAAGATGGTATGTGAGACTTTTAAAATATATCGTGTCATTACTTTGGGTAGTATGTGACGCTTGAATATAAAAGCACCATGTATGCATTTGTTGGCATTTTGCTTCACCACTTCAAACCATTTATTAAACATTGAAGCGCGCACCTCGATCCTGTAGGATCCTAAAAGCGGCTGATGTAGCAGGAAATTCAGGCTGGAATTCAGGGTTTGAATGTGGAGAGTTATGACGATATTCCAGAAGAAGATGACATGACTGTATTTGTATAAATGTATATTGTTGTACATGAATAAATATAAGATATACCCTGAAAATAAGGCCTAGTGCTTCTTTTGGAGCAAAATTAATATAAGATCCTGTCTTATTTTCGGGGAAACATGGTAGTGAAGCTTTGAGAAAAATAGAAAGGACTGCATATGGTGTTTATTGATTTGGAGAACACTTATAATAGAGTGCATGTCAAGATGTCTGGAGGTGCATGCGAGAGAATGGAGTACCAGAGGAGTATATGAAGATGTCCTGGATATGTATGAAAGAGTGAGGACTTGGGTTAAAAGCAGTGTTGGGGTAACAGACAAGATCCCAGTTATAGTAGATCTTTACCGGGGATTTTCTTTAAGTCATTACCTCTTTGATATGGTTAAGGATATTTGGGCAGATGGTAGTTTGTTTTTCAAGGACTATGTTTTATGAATATGAGCAATACTGGAGTACCACAAGGAACAGTCCTAACCCAATTGCTCTCTTCACTCTCTACACTTCTGATAATAAATATAACACCAAGTAATGTTACTTGCAGAAATTCTCAGATAATTCTGCAGTTATGGGGTATATTGATAAATGGGGTGAGACAAAGTATAAGAGTCAGGTGGAGAACTTTGTTTCTTGGCGCAAAGAGAATTGTCTGCATCTTGACATCAGCAAAACCAAGGAACTTGTTATCAACTTTCACAGCATCAAAGAACCTCTGTGTCCAGTCACTATTCAGGGAGTGGATGTAGAGGTGGTCCACTCCAACAAATGCTTGGGGGTTCACATTAATGGCAGCTTGGACAAATCTAGGAACACAGAGGAACTATATACGAAAGGGCACTGCAATCTCTTCTTCCTTAGGAGACTGCGTACCTTTAATGTGAGAATAATGCCTCACTGTGACTGTGACAGCTAACTCAGAAGTTTTCTTTCTTTAAAATTTTCTTGCTTTTTAGTCTTTCTGGTGTGTGTCAGACCACAGTGTGTGTGTGTGTGTTTGTGTAACTTATATATCTAACGCTATGACAATGTGTATTACCAGAAAAGTGGAAGTGGAGAGAAAGTTGGAAGAATGGAGAAGGGCTTTGGAAGACAGAGGACTGAAGATAAATAGGTAGAAGACAGAATACACTGTATAAAAATCAGACTAATATGTAGGATCAGTGGTAGCCTAAGATGGAAAATTAGATGCAGGTATAACCCATAGAGTGCAGTGTGTATGGAACAATTAGAAGAAGGCATCAAGAGTATTATGTGATCGAATAATTAAGGCAAAGGTTAAAGATGAGTTTTTAAGACCTTGGTAAGACCAGCAGTGATATCTGCGGCTGAGACATGGGCGGCAAATGGAGTGCAGGAAAAGAAGTTGGATATGGCAGAAATAAAAAGTACAGGAAAGTAAATTGAAGTGGTATGGACATTTGATAAGGAGAGATAATGAATATGTGGGCAAAAACCTGATGGGAACTCAAGTATAGTGGCAGAAGAAGTGAAGGAGGCCAAAGTGGAGGGGGATGGTAAAGTAAAAGAAGATCTGAAGGAAAAGAGCTTGACTGTCGAGGAAGTGCAGGACCAAGCTGAATGAGAAAGGTTGACCAAGCACATCTACTGCAAATAAAAAAGGGAAAAGATGTAGTGGAAGAAGAATAATAATGATAAGAAGCCTAAAAGTTTGGTGAGTCACAGAGCTTACCTCTGGAATTACAAGTGGGAATGATAGACTAATGCAATGTACACTTTATACACAAACGTAAGTTTTCCTAACCTGTTGAATGAATCATCATGAAACTTTAACAGCAGCTTAAGATTTGTCCTGTAAAAAATTGTAATATCAAGAGGTTGGAAAAGTTGTAGACTACAAGGGTAACACAATGGACAGATCTAATGATAAAACATAAGTCAAAAATGTTCAGAGTCAAACACAATAAATCATGGCTATCCTTCTACTAAACCATAATGTAAACCAAAGTCATAGTCAGAAACAGACTGGTTGGTTAATTAGCCAGAAAACCTACATTATACTTTGTATTAGACTCCAGAGAGTATCCACAAACTTTAACAATGAGTCTTGTGTGGGACAAGCCTGTATATGGCCATGCTGATCATGACATATGATGCAACTTGCCAGCAGCCATACCCCCTGCACTTCAGAACAAGTAATCCACCTAAGTGTTTGGGCCTAGAGAGTACTTGGACAGAAGACAAACCAGGAAAAAGTTGGTTTGCTGCTGGAAGATGTGTTGGTGAGGCCTTCATGGGGTGCTTACTCTGTGATCTGTGTGTGGATCCCAATGCCCCGGTGCAGTGACTGGGACACAGTGTTATAAAAATAGTGCCATCCTTTTCATGAGTTGTAAAACCAAGGTCCTGAGTCGCTGTGGTAATTTAAAATCCTTAGGTATTTTTCAAAAACAGTAAGGTGTTTCTTGAAATCCTAGCTAAACTGCCCATCACAGCCTCGGCCATTCTAACTCCTGAATCATCCTCGGTCTCCAATTGATTAGCTATCTCTCACATCTCTTCCCCACCTAATAGCTAATATGTTCTAAGTGCACTGATGTAAGAATGGCTACCATTGCATCAGCCAGGTAGATGCTACTCATTGGTGATAGTTGAAGTGGCTCCTTGTTGTCTATGTAAGTACATTCAATAGCTAGAAAAGTACAAATGTAATTAGATTTGATTATTTATGTATTTATTTACGAGGTGTAATCAGAAAACTACAGTGAATGTTTTAAGAAAGAAACGTTTATTGCAGTAAAAGATTTACACCTACTAGTCACCCTCAAAATACTCTTCTCCACTTCAAATGCACTTATCCTAACACTCCTGCCACTTTGCAAAGCAGTTCTGGAAGTTTTCTTTCGAGAGTGTCTTTAGTTGGGCTGTCGTGTCTGCCTGGATGTCCTCAATGGATTGAAATCATTTACCTTTCATGGTCATTTTCAATTTAGGGAACAACAAGAAGTCGCACGGTGCCAGATCCGGCAAATAAGGTGGATGCAGACACAGTGTAATTGTCATACTAGAAGGGATGTGTGACAAGGAGCATTGTCATGATGAAGAATGAAACCGTTTCAACATTTTCCTCGGTTGCTGATGTTGAAGGACGTCCTGATCTTTTCTCATCTTCAACCGAGTTAGATCCATTACGAAATCGATCAAACCACTTGTAAACAGTCTTAATTGTCGGTGCAGTGTCACCATAAACCGATTTTAACATCTGATGGGTTTCCTGAGCCCTTTTCCCCAATTTCAAAATAAAATTTCATGTTAATGCGTTGTTTGATATCCATTATTAATGACAAACTTGAAAAACACACTTGAACTCAATAGTGGCTCACTAACAACTGACAGTATCAAACTAGTTGAAACTTGTCACAATCTAGGGTCTAGGATGGACATGTCAGAACCTGCATTCAATTGTTTTGCATTGTTCTTGAGATTAAAGTTGACATTTCAAGCTTTTTTCCCACTGTGTGCCTATTTTTTTTTTCTCTGTACCTTAATAAGCTTTTCATATGATACTCAGACGGTGGGTTATGACTCACCTTTTCATGGTGACTTTGATATCTGACAACTTCTTTTTTATTTCAGGCACTGTGCGACTTTGTGAATTTGAGCTTTCAAGTTCCTCAGATACTTTATGTAACTCGATCAACTTCCTTTTGTGTTTAAAAGTTCAACATCTCCAAGGTATATACTAGTCAAATTCACTGGAAACTTGGCACTTTAGAACATTAGAAAATTTGTGACAATAGCAGGCCATATAGTCCAACAAGCTCATCCATCATATTCACCAAGATTTTTCAAAATAACATCAAGTCGAGATTTCAGCTCTGCTCTTCACCACATTAGTTGGTAATTTATTTCATGTGACTATGGTTCTTTGTTTGAAGAAAAACCTTCTAACATTTGGGCAAAATCTGCCCATAACAAGTTTTCAACCGTGTCCCAGTTTTCTTGTTGCAGAGTGAGTAACAACGGGGATCTACTATACTAATAGCTTTTCATAATTTTAAACACTTCAATCATGTCAATCATCTCTGTTTTCTTAAACTAAAAAGGTTCAACTCCAGCAATCGTTCCTCATAGTTCAAACGTCTCAATCTCGGCATCAGTGTAGTCTCTCACCTCTGGACCTTAACTAGCATTGCTATGGAGACCAAAACTGAACACAGTAACTGAGGTTAGGCTTCACTAGTATCTTATATAACTTAAGCATGGTCTCCCTTGACTAGAACTGAATACATCGTGATATATACTTATACCCTATTATCCTTCTTGGTCACTTCTGTAAGCTTCAGAGGCCTCATGTATAAATAGTGCGCATGCACAAAAATGTAGCGTACTCCTGTTTCCACACTCAAATCGCGATGTATAAAACCTAAACTTGGTGTAAGGCCACACACATTTTCATACTAGCTCAAACCCTGGCATACGCAAGTTCTCTGCTCGGTTTTGAATACTGGCGGCACCCAGCGTCAAAGCAGTGCTTTTGTTCCAGTGTGGTTTCACTTTCTTTTTTAGATCCACATCCCTGATGTGGCTTTATCATATACGCTGAAATTAACTGCATATTGTTTATTAGTTTAAGGCATTTGATTGTAATTAACCTGTAACAATATAATGGTCCACGGAATGGCCAAACTATTCCAAATACCATACCTGCTTTAGTGTTGCTACTCTCACTGCACCTTCTTCTTCTTCTTTCAGCTGCTCCCATTAGGGGTTGCCACAGCAGATCATTTTTCTCCATATTACTCTCACTGCACCACTCAGAGTATTTATATCACTGTATCTGAGTGTGGAATCACAGCTCTACAGCAGAGATGAGAAAGATATCGGTATACAGCATCAAGCACATGCTGCCTATTTGTACTGCTCTCATACGACAAATGCTTCAGAGCCTTTCCTGTACTGATCTCGCAGTTCAGAAACAGTTTCATCCCAAGAGCTATAAATGCACTCAATCAATCCATCAAGTGCTCCTTGTAGAACTGTTTGTACTTATAAGTACAATTACCTCACTGTAAACTTTCGATACAGTTACAGTATAATATTTCACAACCTGAGCCACTTTAGCACATATTTATATATGATGATGATATCATTTTTAGGATGAAATGTGGCAAAACATGTTCATTATATTATACAGATAAAACTTTAAGTTCATTTAAATAATATATATTGTTGATAATTAAACATGTGAGGACATAGGGTTGCAGTGCTAGCAACGAGCTGGCACCCCATTCAGGGATTGTTCCTGCCTTGTGCTGTATTCTTGCTGGGGTTGGTGCGACACTGGAAGGATAGATTGATAGAATAATTAAACATGTACTACAAAGATATTTTAATGTTCCTTAAAAGTTCTAAGAGCTGATTGTGTGGCGATTGGGTATTTGGAGAAAGAAATGGAAGGACAGGAATTGGGGGTTAGTACGTTTGAAAGTGACAGTACTGCTGCAGTAAATTATTTAATTGAAGGCTGAGCACGGCGCAACAAGCATCTGGCATGAGGCATGACAATCTCTGGACGAGGCGCCAGTTCATCACTGTCACTGCGCCACTGTGTTCCCATGTTTAATAACATACTTTAACTCCTATCATCATGAAAATGATATCAAGTATACATTTCAGTATTTTAATTATTCAGAGAACTGTAATATCACAAATATAATGGATTCTTTGTCCTGTCGGAGGAAGAGAAAACCTGTTTAAGAAGCACTTTGTGATTCACACACATAGAGCACATAGAAGAACACATACAAAACAAAGCATTTAACATGCTACTTTAGTTACGATGGGATTTGAGAAACTAGTAAATTAAACAATTTTAAGATGAATTTTATGATGTTCTACTTTAATGACTAAATAAACTATGTGATTAAAGTGGAAATTTCGAGAGTAAAGTTGACATTTCAAGCTTTTTTCCCACTGTGTCCCTATTTTTTTTTTCTCTGTACCTTAATAAGCTTTCATATGATACTCAGACGGTGGGCTACACGGTGACTTTGATATCTGACTTCTTTTTTATTTCGGACACTGTGACTTTGTGAACTTGAGCTTTTGAGTTTCTCTGACACTTTATTTAACTTGATCAACTTCCTTTTGTTGTTTATACCACTGCTTAAACCAACAAATAGTACGTTTTTCCTTGCCTCCACTTGGTATTCACTGAAATTCTTCTATTTCCCCCCATGCTTTTGCCATTGCCTTTTCACAGAACGCTGAGCTTAAGTGCTATTTACAGTATATTGATTTGCATATTGAAATAGGGGTAATTCTGAAAGGAGTTGGGGAGTGGCAGCAGGCGCACGCATATGCGTTACTTTTCACACTGACTGGGATTTATTTAGCAGAAGAATGTGGAAGTTGGTGTATGCATAGATTCATGCATCTGGATTTTTTTGTGCATATGCAAGTTTCTGCTTTTGTCTTTATGCCATGTTTAAGTGTGAATTCTACACATAGCATTATGTATGAGGCCCCAGGTGTGTTTCTGTCTTTCCACCATCAGAGACTTTGCCAGATCAGAGACCAATCACCTCATTAAAACTGGATACCAGGTTGTATTGGTATTATTTTGTAAAACTCATTTTCTCTTGCTTCTGTTTTTTTTGAATAGTAGAAATCTTTTGTAATATGTAATGCATGAATAAAAGTGCAAACCTTCCCTCGTACTTGTTCTGCTTTGTAAAAGGCTGTTAAGTGCAAATATAATGATTATAGTGGGGGCTTCGGGCACTCTGTTCAAGCCTATGTAATAAAAGTCTGGAAGTGAGAATAGGGTCATAATACAATGCTTCTATGATAAAACCTATACAATGTTGTGGTTTTGGTGCTGTTTAACATTTGAAAGATTTGCATATTCATTTGAATAGGAGGAGAGAATCATGAATATTGCATCAATGTAGGTTATCTTGGTTACCCTAATATGTAAGGTGTCTTATAGCTAAGTTAGGGATATGGTCACTCTAGGAAATTTCCACAATAAAACACCTAGATGGAGAACTAGTCCACTGCAGTCACATATTCTCCCACCCACTCCTACATGTAGACAATCTGAAGTTGGTAGTAAACCTAAAACATAAATTTTTAAGAATAAGAGAGGAAAACTGGAGTACTTGTAAGAAAATCTATACTTACCTGGGAAGAAAATGCAAACTGCATACAGACAAACACAGGAAGATGGATATGTGAGACAACAGCACAAACTACTGTGCTAGCATGCCATCCTAGTCTCAAACATTACATAACATCATATCATTTCAGGGAAGTAAGTCATGGTATTGTTAAAATTGTGTATTTTATTAAAATTCTGAAAGTACATGGAATTATCATTACATAAACAGGTTCTTCTAGTCACAATTCTTTCTTCTGTATAAGGTTCCACTGATGTTTCTTAGGAACTGTGGAAGCAGAATCCTGCTATTTAGCTGATTAAACAAGAAAAACAAATTAAAAAATATATCACCTAAAAAATCTACATTATGGTTCCTAGTTTTTTGAAAATTACTGTGTACTTTAGCAAACGTTTACAAGATTACAGAGCTGACTACTCTTGTACATTAAGAGCTGTTTTATATTAGGTAAGTAAAATTTGTGGAGTTTGCATGTTCTCCCCGTGTCTGCGTGGGTTTCCTCCGGGTGCCCCGGTTTCTTCTCACAGTCCAAAGACATGCAGGTTAGGTGCATTGCCGATTCTAAATTGTCCCTAATGTGTGCTTGGTATGTGTGCGTGCCCTACAGTGGGCTGGCGCCCTGCCCGGGGTTTATTTCCTGCCTTGTGCCCTGTGTTTGCTGGGATTGGCTCCAGAAGATCCGCGTGACCCTGTAATTGAGATATAGCGGGTTGGATAATGGATGGATGAAATTTGTATGTCTTAAATGGACAAGAATGGTCAGAGTCTGTTTTATAGGTCTTGTTTCATAAATGTTTTGTTCTCCCTGTAACACATTTGAGAGCATTATTATTTCAGTGCAAATTTGCATTCTTTTTGTGTCACTTGCATGCCATACTCTACCTGTTCCTTTGTTCAAGACAAGCTGATTCAACATTTCTGTTAAAACGGCTCCATATTTCTTGATCTGCTGTGGGGTCAACCTCACCCCAATTTCCATTGGACAGTTCATCTGTGTTAAGTGGAATGGAGACAGATTTTTAACAGTTGCAAAGAGAGCAAGGGATTAGCTTGCTAGAATTAACAATAGAATAGAAATATCATGCTGGTGACAATGAGGCTGCATATTCATACCTCAGTCTTCTCGATGTACCATCCCGCACTGGGCAGCTCCCCTGGTACACTCTCTTCTGATCGCTGTTGTAAGCTTACTGACTTCTTTCCTAATTTCTCTTTCTCCTGAGGAGGCAAGAATAATACCTGTTAGAGGGATATTAATTAATTCTAAACATTATATTAAGGGGTTACTTTACAGAATGTTTTGATTATTATTTTTAAGAAATGCTAGGGGACTCTGACCCCTGCTAGCTTCACTCGTCATTCCCCAGGGATGGGCACTGGGCTCTCACTATCTCCTAGCTGATCCTCTCAACCCTCGGGGCACTTGTTTGTTACAGAAAGCAATTGTATTTAAAGAGATGGTATATTGAAGAATATGTGTGGCGCATGAGGAAGTTGGTTTGGTGGTTAGTTATTATAGATAGAAAATCAGTTACTTGAGTATTTCACTACAACTGTCTATTTTAAATACCAATGAATAATGAAACATAGTTAAAAGTAAAAAAGTAAAAGTAGAAGTAAAAAAGTAAACTTTAATAAAAATGTAATAAAAAGTAAATGAAAAATTAACTTACATTAACGCTAATGCCTTGTCAAAAACAATATTATGAATTACTTTATCCTCTAAATACATTCTATAAATGTCGCTTTTTTGTATTTCTGTTTGCAAACTGTTTGGGATATTTTTCTCTTTTTCGTTTACTCGATGACTAGCAAAATACCCGCGCTTCACAGCTGAGAAGAAGTGTGTTAAAGAAGTTATGAAAAAGAAAAGGACATACGTAACATTTGCTTTCTATTCGTTTGCATAAGCACAGTCCTTCACCAGCAATTATTTAATGCTAGCTCAGACCAGGCACTTAAAAGATTCTTTCTCACTTTTGCTGAGTTTGTGCCAAACAGTATTCTATCTCTGACCATCTCATCTTTGTTTGCATAAGCACAGTCCTTCACCAGCAATTTTAACCACGTTACAAAGTGATGAAAAGTCTTGTTTATACCCTGCATCCTCTCATTAAACTTGTATCTCGTGAATATCATATTCATCTTAGGCATGACAAACGCCAGCGGCAACGTGTCTATGAACTTAATTTAAAGTTAAGCTTTACATCTTGCTTTCCTATTCATTTGCATAAGCAAAGTCCTTCACCAGCAAGTTTAACTTCGTTACAGCAATTTTAACTCTGTTACAAATTGATCCAAAGTCTCGTTCATGACAGAAGCCAGCCACAGCGTGTCTATAAACTTAATTTAAACTTACGGTTTACACTGTGCTTTGTTTCTGCAGTAGCTGCACTAATGAATATGCTTTTATGCGTCACTCGCTTCATATTCTTTTGCTGTCTTCTGAATTGTGTAATGTGTTTTTTGTTCAGCGCTCTTTGGAGCTCTTCCTTGTTCTTTGCGTACTGCGTTCTTAGTCAGTTCACGTGAGCCGGTCGGAGTACATACATTGAAGGTTCTCAGCTGTGCTTGTGGTATCTCATGCGATCTTGCGATGTCCACGGCTTTATTTAATGTTAGCTAAGACCTGGCACTTAAAAGTTTCTCTCGCACTTTCACTGAGTTTGTGCCAAACACTAGTCCATCCATGACTATCTCATCTTTGTTTGCATAAGCACAGTCCTTTACCCGTGAATATTTAGCGGCAGCGTGTCTATAGGATTGCTGCCGACGGACGGCCTTATATGAGCAGGCACTCAATTACATGGGAGGCGTGATGATGCAGGACGCAACTCCACCTCACATGGCGACCGAGCTGCAGGCTATGGCCGTATATATGTACAAAAGAAGGCTCCAGTTATGACTGTTAGACATAGAATTTCGAAATGAAACCTGCCTAACTTTTGTTAGTAAGCTGTAAGGAATGAGCCTGCCAAATTTCAGCCTTCTACCTACACGGGAAGTTGGAGAATTAGTGATGAGTCAGTCAGTCAGGCAGTCAGTGAGTGAGTCAGTCAGTCAGTGAGGACTTTGCCTTTTATTAGTATAGATTCTCTTTGTTCTTGATTTTAATTATCTGCAGCACTTTTTTCTTCATTTTCATTTTTTTGACTTTTTCTATCGTGATCTAAAATTTGATATTCTTGAGTAGATAATTTGCTTTTCTGCCTTGCATAATTGACTGTGTTGAAGGGTGAGTTACCACTGAGAGTGTCACAGGGTGGTATGTAGAGATGATGTGTGCGGTAGGAGTAATGATTGGGCGAGTGGTGTGGAAGGGAGTTGTCAAGGCTGCATATCATGGACACAATGGAAAATCTTTTTAATATAATAGAGAGATTTAAATAACAGTCCAGTCCAAGGATCACTGATACACAACTCATGGGGAGCACTTAGGAATTGCCACTTAACCTAACATTGAAATCTTTCAAAGTGAAAGTAAAACCATAGTATATCCTGAAGAAAATCCATGCAGACACAGTGAGAACATACAAACTCCATACAGACAATAACTAGGTGTGGTTTTCAAACATACACCTCAGGATCTATGAAGCAGCACCACTTACTGCTGCACTTCTGAGGCACCCTAGATCATTTAATTAATGTTTTTTATTTGTAGTTATTAAATCATCATCTTTTACAGCATCATTATTGACGATCACATGTTACTTAATGGTGTAAACAAGATTACAGCAGAGTATGAAATATATAAACTAAATAGTTTCTAATGCTATCTTATGACAACAGCATAGTTTTGGCATTAAAGTTATAGTGGATCCACAGCAGAATTTTCCTATACATGTGCAGACTTCTCTAACATTTACCTGCACTTGCCTAACTAATAATTTCTGTCCATCTTTTATTAATGGCTAATGAGACACCAAGTCCACACTCTTTTCAAGTCACAAAAAATCAATCGGACAATGGGATGCTGGTGCTTAGCCTGTCT
The DNA here is from genome assembly GCF_016835505.1 of Polypterus senegalus. Classification (NCBI taxonomy): domain Eukaryota; kingdom Metazoa; phylum Chordata; class Cladistia; order Polypteriformes; family Polypteridae; genus Polypterus; species Polypterus senegalus. The sequence goes on along the minus strand of NC_053156.1, from coordinate 272,644,856 downwards.
TGACTGGCCCTGTGTCATTGTGATACCCTCTGAAATCATTATTATCTGAAAAAAAATATAGCTTCAAGATGGTGCTCGTTGAAACTTATATGAGCCCTAGGCCTGATTGGGGTCCCCTTGGTGTTCAGAGTGTGCACCACATAACTTACATAGTGTGCTGTTTGTAATTCAAGCTCCGTTTGAATTGCATTAATTTCACCCCTCAGACGCCATTTGAGTTACATTAAAAAGGCATCCCCTATGTTGCATGTAGTATATAAATGCTAAGTTAAGTGAGAGCCTCACAACCACCTGCTATTCTGGAAAATCTATAGGCTATGAACTGTCATATCTGAAAAAAGCAACTCCTCACGTTTAGAGTCAAGAGGTTTTGAGGTAAAAAAAGACAAGCACCAACAAAACAGAACAAATACAAAGACTACACATATGACATATCTGGTAGCAGCACTAAAGCCAGTAAACAATTATAAAATGAGTTTCTACATAAATATTATGCAATTTCTTTCAGAGCTTCTATGTAACAGGACTGTTGTGCTGCTAGCTTCTTTTCCACAAAATAGAAGGAGCACACAGAGATTTCCTTGGTGGCTTTTTCACATTCAGAATGGTCATCCTCAGTGGTGATTAAAAACGAAGACACAGTATGATGTCTTGTGAATGAAGCATTAATGCCCTTGCTTATTTTCAAATTACTGTTGCTACCTTTAAAGTAACAAACGGTCCTGGTATTTTCACACTTCTTCAACTGGTATATGCTGCATGGCTCCATTTGAAAAAAGCTCAAACACATAACTGAAAAAAACAACAACAACCCACCGAAGGAAGAAGATGTCTTTGGAGACTCTATATTACCCCAGGACGTTAGATGGCAGCAGCTCCATAGATGGGTGCCCAGTACGGAACCACTAAGGCATGCTGGGAAATGTAGTCTGACATCACAGTCCTCCTGGGATCCATGTGTGCCGCCAGGGGGCACTACAGGGAGATATGCTCCCAGTTCATGGGTCTGCTGTTTGACCCAGAAGTACTTCCATTGGGCAGTGGCCCTGGCACTGGAAGTCTTCAATAAAAGGGACCGTATTCCCTTATCCGGGTGAGTCGGAGCACACTGGAGGAGGGCAGTGCAATGGTGAGAAGAGGGGTATTGTGGAGTGAATTGTGAAAGAGAGAAAAAACTTTGTGCTTGGCAACTTTTGGAGGCTTTTTTAGTTAATTAATCATCCTTTAGTTGAACCCGGGACTGCCTTTGTGTGACTGTGTTGGGGTCTGGGGCTCGCTGAAGGTCCGGTTCCATCACAGTATATATATTTATATATATATATAATGGGTGTGTATAAATATTTTTTTTTCCTTTTCAATGACAAGAACTTTAAGACAGTACTGTCTAAGGTAATCTCCTAGCAGCAGCACCATAAACATCCAAATATATGATCTTCTCAATGACCACGTTACTGGTGATGCAGCACTTAATAGGTTAACTAGGTTCTATAAATAGGTTTATAGGATCATTATTGTCACATGTACACCATTTGTCAATGCTTAGATAGCTTTCTGGAATGCTCTCCCATCGGTCTGTTTGCGACTCTGCCAAAGGTCATTTTCACATTTAAAACAGCTACACATTTTTTTGGTAATTAGCTTTTTTATTGTATAATCTTTATGTTATATCAGTTTAAGCTTTGTGGCAAGTGGCTGGGGATGGCACCCAGCCAGGATGCTCGGAAGGGCCAGAGGAGGGCTTACGCCTCCTCCAGACCACGAGGGGACAATCGCCCTGGTGGCTTTGGGGACCACGAGAACAGAGCTTAGAAGCTCAACCCTATAGGGGCCTGTGGTCACTGCCAGGGGGCGCCCAGATGCCTGAGGAGCCCTTTCCCTCAGCACTTCCACCACACCCGAAAGTGCTGGGGGGATTAAGACCAGGGACTCTCGGAGTGCTGGGAGGGCCGGCGGAATGTTATTGGGAGGCACCTGGAGCACGTCTGGGTGAGGAAAAAAGGGGCCGCCTCCCTCCTTTCAATGGCTGGAGTCGGGAGTGGAGAAAGAGCTCGGTGGAGAGGAGTGGAGGCAGACCTGAGGAAAAGGCATTAAGGAAAGAGGCCTGGACTTTGGTGTGAAGTGGGTTGTGTGTGCACTTTGTAAATAGTATATTGTAAATAAACGTGTGTTGGGCGATTTAAAACCATGTCTGTCTACCTGTCTGTGTACGGACTGTTTCCCACATCAAATAAAGATGATGACCCAGAAGTGCAATGCACAAAAAGAAATTAAATCATGCGAAAACCAATCAGAAAACACACAAACAAATTGTGAACACAAACACAAATCAGAATGCGCAAAAACAAATTGGAAACGGCAAAAACAAAATGAATGCGCAAACAACAAATGAGAAAATGCAAAAGAAAGTGAATATGCAAAAACAAACCAGAAACTGCAAAAACATTGAATAAGCAAAACAAATCAGAATACATAAAAGCAAATCAAATACACAAAAATGCAAAAATAAACTGGATATGCAAAAACAAATCAGAAACAACAAATGCAACTGGAGCAACACACAAACAAAATGACAACTCCGCAAAAAATTGAGAAGTATAAAAACAAAAAGAGCAGTGCTTAACCCAAATCGAGGTGGAAAAAACAGTGAAAACTAAACGTTCATAATGATTCAGTGCCAGGTTATTGAGTTGTGTGGTGGATGCTAGAATGCTGAAAGGTAAAAGAGACCTCTTAAATCATTTTTAGGTGTTTTTATTGTAATACACGTGTGCTTAGAAGACAGTCAGTAAGCTCAAAGGTGAGTGAAACATCGCGAGATGAAGGGTTGATGTACAGTAACGGTGCCTCTCTCTCTCTCTCTCTCTCTGTCAGAAAAAAGAAGGAAAATAAACATACAAGGATGGATTCTAAAGATGGCCACCAAAAATGTCACATCCATCCAACCCAGATGACATATCTTCCGGCCCCTTCACATGACTTCAATTCCAGCTCCTCCTGATGACATCGTTATCCATGCCACATCACTTCCGGTCCATCCTTGATGACGTTGTTTCTGTACCAAAGCTTCGATGTCATCTCCGGCCAACTCACTTCCTGTTTCCATTTTTTTATCTCTGTATAAAAACGCCATTTTGATGTGTAACGATCGTCAAATACTTACTGGTTTTTGATCCACTTACAACATGTTTTGTCTTTTTCTTTGTCCTTTCGACATTAAACTGGGGCTGTCCCCAAACCTTTATGTTTGTGAGAGACTCGTATTTAAGAAGATTATCACATTTTATAATTTGACAGAAATTATGTTTGCATAACTTCAAGCACTCTCTGCCAGAGCAGTGTTTGAAGTATTACATTATATATATAATTGGTAGAAAAGCTATGATTTAATGCCGACAGCACTCCATTTTGAAAAATATTTGATATTAGCATTTTTTGTATTGCTCTAGCATACATGCTACTGACATGCGCAATGTATGTTTGTATGACAGTTTGTATTCCTAGTATTATTCACTTTTCACATCAACAACGTTGTAGTATTATGTGTGGACCTAAAATGAATTGTAACGACTCGGGGGAGAGAGAGAAGGAAAAATGGAATCAGCCTCTTTAAGCCAGACTGCCAGGATGTGGCCCTAACAAGTACCGTTTATGAGATTATTTCAGCTCATACACGCCACAACAAGCATCAGGGCTAACCCATATGCCACACATTCCCTCGGTTCTGTGAGCTGACACAATACCAGGGTCCAAATATGATGCTCACCAGCGGTGAAGCACCAGAACCGATGAGCTTTAGCTGCCAATGGATGCACAGGTGAAAGTGTGGTATCTACACTCACCTGCACCCCCTTGTGCCCACTGCTCACAGGGCTGCTTTTATAGACAGTTCCTCCGGATATTTCCACTCTTTTGAACAGTGCACGTCCACCGGAGAAGTGTGTCCCCCTCGCATTCGGACTCAGGGGCACTGTGGTAGTGTCATTACTTTTGTATTTGTGGATGAAGTAGAAATCTGTTTCTCTTTGTGGAGTCTCCCATAACAGTTTGTTACAACAGCACTTTTGATCATTTCACTCTCAGATCCAGTGTGATTCAGGTAGTTTGCTCCATACTTCACTCTCATTTTTTGATATCGCCATATTTAGAAAGTCATTTAGCGTATGACAGTTGTATGTCTTTCATGACTTTCTTCATATTTCAGTCTGGTAACTCTTTTAAATGCTATCTCAAATGCTGGAAAAGTTAGAGGTTATAAAGAAAAAAAAAAATGGCAATATATCACAAATCATTTACGGGGGTTTTAACGGGTGGTGTGGTGGAAACAATGACGCTGAATCCCTACTGTCAATTTAGCTATTTTTTAATGACTAGGCATAAAACTTTTGCATACTTGCTGGGGATCCATTTTAAGTATTACACATGTAAAATGACACAATTTATTGGCTAACTAAAAAGATTACAATATGCTTTTTGCTTGACTTCTCACTACATTCATAATGGCTAACATAGCACAACACCCTAGTAGTACAAAGTATTACACACACAAGTTTTTCAGTCCTGTACTGACTTAGAAAACCACACAGTAAAGCTGACAGCGTGATGGCACCATAGTGTTGCAGGACACACATAGCCAACCATAAGCAATCATCTGCAACATTTATTTTTTTTTATGTGATTTGTTAGTTGGCTGATGTTATCTGATATCGAGGCATCAAATTTGTTCTGCTATGCTTGTAGTAGACATGTTAGATTTCTATTGGATTTCTATTGGATACAACCCCATTTACTGGTAAAATCCAAGTCAGTTCTGCCACTGCTTTGGCCGAGATTGCTCAGTTTTATGCAAAATATCTAAAAATGTCGAAAAAAGATAAGAGACCCCTTTTACCTTTCAGCATTCTCATTTCCACCATACCACTCATTGAAATGCTGGGATTGGGTTGTGATTTACATTTAGCTTTCACTGTTCTTTAATTTTTGGGTTTTGCGCTGCTCTTTTTGTTTTCATGCTTCTCAATTTGTTTGTATAGTCGTCATTTTGGTTGCATGCTATTCCATTTGCATTAGTTGTTTCTGCTTTGTTTTTGTAAGTTCAATTTGTTTTTATGTTTTCTCATTTGTTTTGGAATATTCAATTAGTTTTTGCATATTCTGATTTGTTGTTGCATTTTCATATTTGTTTTTGCATTTTCTGATTTGCTTTTGTGTATTCAATTTGTTTTTGTGTATTCTAATTTGTTTGTGGGTTTTCTGATTTGTGTTTGTGTTTTTCCAGTTTGTTTTTGTGTTTTCTGATTTGTTTTGGCATGATTTAATTAATTTTTGCGCATTGCACTTCAGAGCCACCATAGTTTCATGTTAAAATCCTTGTAAGTTTATAGTAAACATTGTTTTCACATAAGCCATTAATCAGTAACACCAGGGGCAGATTTACCACCAGAGTATTCTGGGGTGGTGCCCAGCTCAATGAAATGCTCCCAAAGCTTGATGAAATGATGCAGTACCTGCGTGCAGAAGTGACCAAATGGACCCAAAGTAGACTATTAAATGCTTAAGTCTTGGCCAAAAATATCACTCCTCACTGTTAAAGGTAAGATCAGCTCTCTGTTAAGGAGGTAAGTCCCCTAGGAGCCTCTGAGGGTCTTACTCCAGCCTTGAGTGACATTGTAGAGATGTTCAAAGTCCTGTGTAATAAGTCATCCATCCAATCATTGTTAATCAGGTTCAGGAGTCTATTCTAGCAGATGCAAAACAGAAACTATCCAGGTCTGGATGAGGTACCAGTTCATCAAAGGGCACACTGATATAAACATCCAGACTCAGTCATACCAAGCAAGTTTAAATTGTCCAATTAACCCTAACCTGCATTTCTTTGTGATTTGGAGAAAACCTTAAATACTGAGAGAAAAACCCCATGAAAACTTGAAGAGAACTTGCAAACTCCACAAAGTGCAGTGTTTTGAGCTGGGATTAAAATTCAGGAGTTTGGAGCTGTGAGGTAAAATCACTAACCACAGCACTTTTATGCTATCATCTGTATAATTATATCCAACATAATAAAGCCAGAGTGGTCTATTAGCTAAAACATGAATTGCAAAGCACAAGGATGTCAGTTCAATCTGCACCACTGATTCACATTTTGACCCGTTTAAATCAGTTAACCTGACAGTGCTCTTATTGTAAAAATGGGAGAGCAACTGCATTATGTGATATTATTTGTAGTTCACTTTAGATAAAAGCTTAGCACAATATGTACATTTAAAAGCCACATTGTTACTTTGATAATTTTCTATCTAATTATGTCACCTAAAAATGTGACAAGATGACCAAAGAAGAATGTGATGGAAGACAAAAACACTGAGTGATGATGGATCCATTTTCTGAGTCAGTTTTAGTCCAATTTAGTGTCAAGGGAATCATAGTCTATCTTGACAACATTTTGTTTAAAGAAATTTGTGTCTTACCAGCATCTTCTTCATGTCAGTGGGGCTGAAAAAGCTGAGAAATCCTTCTGTCTGGTCAACTAGTACCAGAAACATGGACACCAGCAGTAGACTGGCCATCACCCTTCCAGGAGCCATGATGTCTTAGGAACTTGCAAAAACCTAAAGGAGGAAAGCAAAATATAGTTTTAAAAATTATACTCTGTGTCCACACAAATTTCCAGCAGAAGTTCATGAAATGTGTAGTGATTGAAACATATTTTGGATAAACATAATTTTCTGTATGGTTTAACTAATTGTATTTTTAGCTCTCTAAAGTCCAAACCACTGACTTCCATGTCATTGAAAGCACAGATTGTAAAAGAAAATATTCTTCATAATATTTAAATTCCATAGCTAAAGAAGTAAAGAAAAGCTGTGTTGCTGGGATAGCATGGAGACACACAGGATGGAAGTACCATCTCACAATTTCAGAATGCTGGGTTCAAAACCCTGTCTGGTCATTGTGTGTAGAGTTTTCACGTTTTCCTAATATTGAGTTGAGACTCTAAGCTGAACATGTATGAATAAGGGTGAGTATTGTGTTATGAAGTGGAGCCTCGTTTACTTGTGGTTACTCGTGGTGCAGTTGTGGCAGGCTACCCAGTTTTAGATTAAGAAAGTTCACAGGTTTGCCAGATGGACCTTCCTATGTTTGGTTGTTGAAGATTAATGAGCTATAGGTAGATGTTGAACAAGGGGCTTATTGCAACTACTACTACTACTACTCCTACTCCAACTACTTGTTCTGTAAGCAAAATCAAGAACATCAAGTAACTTCCAGAACATTAAAGTAACCAGTTCGAGTGTTTAAATTCACATTACCTTTTCTACTATAAAACAACTGGTTAGTTCCTTTCCCAGTTGTGATGATAAGGAATGCTATACCTGATATGTTTACACTTTTTAGATATATTGTTTGATGATTTATTTTCACCCTCCTTATATTCTGTTATAGTTCTTAAGTATGCCTCAGTGTTTCTTAGGATATCTACTGATAAGAGCATTGTATGAATTGCTGTTGTACTCCAAGTGATATTTGTTTTGTTGTCAATATATTAAATTGATTATCAATATATTTTGTTTTAGATTGTCATCAATAAAGATACAACTAATACATCTGAAACACATACAAAGTGAAAATAATTAGGAAACTTATGAAAATACAATATTGGTAATCTTAGAGGTCTGTGTTTTGAAATGTTTCATAGCAGTTGTCTATAATGTAGAATTATTCCTGTACTTCTTTCCAAATAAATGTCAATAATAATAATAATAATCAATAGGTTTTCCTAAACATGTGTCAAGAAGACCAAAGATAAGTATGAAAGGAAAAAAACAGCAAATCTAAGGAAACAAATACAATAATCTAAGAGAGAAAGCATCTATGTAAAGAAGAGGATTTGACTTACAGTTTCCACAGTCTGTTGCTAGCGTTGTGAGTTTTCTTCTTCTTTCTGCTTTATTGGCACAGTTCTCCTTTTATACTTGTAAGATGTGGAATTCTAGGTGGTTATTGGTGTTTTTTACCTCACTGATTATTCATGACGTCTGTGTGTCAAGTATACATTTTAAAATGTTCTGATTTCATAGATACAAGACTGGCAATCAATTTCACTTGAAATGTTGAAGTGTTCTCTTGCTGTGACACTACTGCACTTACACACATACAATTTGAATACACTATTCATATGGTGTACGTCAAATGTTCAAACTCACAAACTGAAACTTTGACATTAAGTCATTAAGTTCTGTGAAAATCAAATGAGAACTTGCTTTTGTGTTTACTCAGCAGAGAAGTAGGAGGACTTGGGCCTTGGAGAACAGGACTGGATTAACTATATGTGCAATAAGGAGAGTGTCCATGACAACCAGGACTTGAGGGGCATTTGTAGCGAAAAACCTAAACACACAATACTGGACAGCATGTTGATGGATGCATCTCTTCATTGCAATTTGCATGCATAATCGATAAAAAGAAAAAAAATACAATTAAACACAAGTTTTTTCAATAAATATAACAATAAATAAGCAGAAAAACTATTACATTTCCATGTCAGCACCCTTTGTTCTCTACAAGAAAACAGGGCCTCAGATTAATGGCTATTCTAAAAGAGTATGTATTTAATGAGATTTACACTCATATGAATAGCTTGCTCTTATTTATTTTTATTCCTGAATGTATATATTTATATATATACTAAGGGCAAAGCCTTCTGGTTGCTTCACTTGCCCACCACCACCCAACAAACCCCCCAGCTGCGATGCCCCTTTTACACTGGGTCCGGGGGAGCAGCCATGGGATTCACACTATGTCCGCTGGAATGCGTGGTGGCAGCCCTCCTGAGTTACATCGGGGCCACAGGCGTCAGACTTCAGGGCTCAGCCCTGTTGGGCTCCATAACCATCACTGGGAGGAGCTGCATGGGTTATGAGCCCGCATGGGCTGGAATGCAGCCACACCCGGAAGTGCAGCCTGAATTAGGTTAAGTATCACCTCAAGCACTTCCAGGTGGTCTATAAGAAGAGCCTACAGCCACTATTCAGAAGGAGGAGGACAAAGATGCCTGGGAGGAGTGGAGGAAGAAGTGTTTTGGGGACTGTGTAGGGTCTGTGGGACATGGGGAAGACGTGCCCCACAGCTGAAGAAAAATAAATCCTTTGTTTCGTTTAACGTGCCTCCGTTATATTGTGGTGACTGGCCCGGACACAGACAAGCGGACACCACTGGTTCACCAACACACATTTATTTACAGTTTCCATATTTACAAGTGCACACAACCCCAGTACTCCCGTACCAAATCACCCTTCAAGTCCAGGTCTTCCTCAACAATGCCTTTCCTTCACCGCCTCCTCCTCTCCTCTCCTCCAGGCTTTGTCCTCTTCCATCTGACTCCAGCTATTGAATGGAGGGAGGCAGCCCCTTTTATCCACACCCAGACGTGCTCCAGGTGCCTTCCAATGAGCTTCTGCCGGCTCTCCCTGGTGGGTCGAAAGTGCCAGCTGTACACCCGGAAGTCTGGTGTCCCTGGTCTCCATTCCCCCAGTACTTCAGGGTGTGGCGGAAGTACTGAGGAACAGGGCTCTTCAGGCATCTAGGTGCCCCCTGGCGGTGACCCTGGGCCCCAATATGGTTGAACTTCCATGCTCCTTTCCCGTGGTCCCCATGGCCACCAGGGCAGTCGCTCCCTCGTGGTCTGGAGGAGGCGTATTCCCTCCTTTGGTCCTTCCAGGCATCCCGGCTGGATAACGCCCCCAGCCACTCGCCACAATATATATATGCATAGGTCTGATCACAATCTGATATTTGGGTGGTTACCTACAATGTAACGCATGTGGTTGGTTGGCCAGCTGGCAAACATCTGCCACTTTCCCTCAGCTGCAAGAAGCAGATCAGAACAACAACAGCAATATTTATTTATATAACACATTTTTATACAAATAATGTAGCTCAAAGTGCTTTACATGATGAAGAACGGGAAAAAAAAAGACAAAGTAAGAATTAAAATAAGAGAACACTAATTAACACAGAATAAAAGTAAGGTTCGATGGCCAGGGAGGACAGAAAAAACAAAAAATAAACTCCAGGCAGCTGGAGAAAAAATAAAATCTGCAGGGGTTCCAGGCCATAGACATTTTATATAGTACCTGCTGAATAATACAAAGAGTACATGACATATGCTTCACCCTATATGGGGCTCATTTGGTGTAGTTACTTTTGCGATTGGTAGGTACTATATAACACACACACACACACACACGCGTGCACACGCACACACACACCCGCACACATATATGTATGTACATATATATGTTTATATATTGTAGAAGATAGCCGAGGGCCTCCCCCGGGACATTAGAGGGCAACCCCCTGGTTTGCATTGGGGGAGCTTTGAAGCTCAACCCTGCTGGGGCCTGCGGCCACCAACCAAGTGCGCCTGGACAGCTCCGGAGCCAGGGTGTGTGTGTGCCTTCGTCTGCTGTGCTGGGCTGTCCACAAAATTATTTTTTTGTTGTGTTCCCTGCCAGTTAACAGGCAGATAGTCCCATCTAGGATGCCATTGTGGATGTTTCCAGCCAGGATGACAAACATTTGTTTATTTTCTTCTTTGCACACAGTGCACAAACCTCACAATGCTCAGTCCTTTTCCTTCCTTCTTTTATACTGCCGCTTCCACTCCTCTCTTGCAAGCTCCGTCCTCTGCCTTCCGACTCCGGCTACTTGAATGGAGTAAAGCAGTCTCTTTTATACTGCTCCAGGTTTTCCTCGGTCATCTTCAGTGCAGGATTTACGTATAAGCTACACAAGCTATAGCTTAGGGCCCCTTCTTGGGGGCCCCCAAAACAAATCATATTTGGCACTTACATAGAATATCTGGACTTATAAAGGGCCCCATGTCTCAAATAGCTTAGGGCCTTATCGAGTCTAAATCCGGCCCAGGTCATCTTCCGGCAACACTTCCGGGTGTGGCAGAAGTGCTGCAGACCAAGGCTCCGGGGCTGTCCAGGCACCCCCTGTCAGTGGCCACTTATGAATTACTGTGGCTAGATCATTTGTGTTTAAGCAGTGATTGAGAAATTAAGTTATTACCTCCATAATGGCAGAAAGGTGAATATGTGATAAAGAATAAGAAGACAAGACACTGAAACAGACAAACAAGCAAGAATATAACTTTTTAAGTAGTGGAAAACTAATGTCCCTAAAGGGTGGCAAAGTGACCTGTGGTCATGTCTTTTAAATGCAAGCTGATCAAGAAACTAAGTGGTAACAACCATAATGGCAGAAAGAAAAAGAAGAGCATCAAGCACATCACGGATGGTAATTAAGTAATGAAGAACAAGGAGGAATAAGCAGACAAGACATTGAAGCACATAGACAAGGATATTATGTCGATATTCGAAACATTTTAGGTTATGGTAACCTAATGTGTACTATTCTGGGGCCTCATGTATAAACGGCGCGTACGCACAGAAATGTCGCGTAAGAACTTTTCCACGTTCAAATTGCGATGTATAAAACCTACACTTGGCGTAAAGCCACGCACTTTTCCACGGTACCTCATACCACAAGTTCGCAAGTTCTCCGCTCGGTTTTGCAGACTGGCGGCACCCAGCGTCAAAGCAGTGCTACTGTTCCTGTGTGGTTACTCCTTATTTTCCTGACGCGGCTTTATAAATACACTGAAACTAATCGCATACTGTTTACTAGTGTAACGCATTTGATTGTAATTAACTTGTAACAATATAATGGTCCAGGGAATAGCCATAGTATTCCAAATACCATAACTGCTTTAGCGTTGTTACTCTAACTGCACCTTCTTCTTTCAGCTGCTCCCATTAGGAGTTGCCACAGCGGATCATCTTTTTCCATATTACTCTCACTGCACGACTCGGAGTATTTATATCACTGTATCTGAGTGTGAATCACAGCAGCAGCTGATCGGAAAGAGAATTATCGGTATACAGCTTCAAGGACACGCTGTCTCAGCCACGGCAAAACGTTTCAAAGCCTTTCCTGTATGGACCTCGCGGTTCAGAAACAGTTTCATCCCAAGAACTATAAACGCACTCAATCAGTCCATCAAGTGCTCCTTGTAGAACTGTTTGTACTTATAAGTACAATCACCCCACTGTAAACTTGCACTACAATTATAATATTGCACAACCTGAGCCACTTTATAAAGCACGTATTTACATATGATGACGATATCATTTTTTAGGTGAAATGCAGCAAAATATGTTTATTATATTATAAAGATAAAACTTTAACTTCATTTAAATAATCTATATTCTTCACTGGGAGTGTCGTGAAGGATAGAATAATTAAACATGTACTACGAAGATATTTCAATGTTCCTTAAATGTTCCTTAAACAGAAAGAGAAAATAACAACACAGCTAAAAATGCAGCGACAAATTTCGGCAAAAGTTAAATGCTTGTGTCATGAGCACGAGATGAAGTGTCTGCAACGGACGTGGCCATCCACCGTGCTTAAGCTACCTTACTGACATTGGCGGGCGAAGGAGCCACCGATTCTTCCTCTGCCCAGTGTCACCACAAGCCTAGAGCCGCCCCTGAGTACTGCTGCAATAAATTATTTCATCGAAGATCGCACACAATCACTGTGCCGTGAAACTTATGTTTAATAACGTGCTTTAACTCCTATCATCATGAAAATGATATCACGTATACATCTCAGTATTTTAGTTATTCAGAGAGCTGTAATATCATGAATGTAATGGATTCTGTGTCCAGTCGGAGGAAGAGAGCCGGTTTAAGAAGCAAGTAGTGATTCACACACATAGAGCACATAGAAGATCAAATACAAAACAAAGCATTTAACGTGCTACTTTAATTACAATGTGATTTAAGAAACTGGTTAATTAAAAGATTTTAAGATGAAGTTTATGATGTTCTACTTTAATGACAAAATAAACTACGTGATTAAAGTGGAAATGTCAAGACTGAAGTTGACATTTCGTGCTTTTTCCCCACTGTGTGCCTTTTTTCTCTGTACCTAATAAGCTTTCATATGACACTCAGACAGTGGGCTACAACTCGCCTTTTCACGGCGACTTTGATATGTGACTTCTTTTTTATTTCGGGTACTGTGGGACTTTGTGGACTTGAGCTTTCGAGTTTCTCTGACACGCTATGTCACTCGATCAACTTCCTTTTGTTGATTATACCACGGTTTATTTGAACAAATAGTATGTTTTTCCTTTGCCTCCACTTGGTATTCGCTGAAATTCTTATATTTTCCCCGTGCTTTTCCCATTGTCTTTTCACAGAAGGCTGAGCTTAAGGGCGATTTATTTTCATTTGCATATTGAAAGAGGTGTAATTCTGGGTGGAGTTGGGGCGTTACATAAATCGCATGCACGAGCTTTACTTTTCACTGATCAGTATGTAGCGGAAGAACGTGGAAGTTGGAGTACGCACAGATTCCTGCATCTGGATTTTTCTGTGCATAAGCACATTTCGGCTTTTGTGCTTACGCCATGTTATAGTGCGAGTTCTACGCATGGCGTTATACATGAGGCCCCTGGTGAATGGAAACTTTTTTCTAAGAAAACCAGGGTCCTTGTGTTCAGAATTAATTATCAAGTGTACTTATTATGTTTGTTTAATATTGAATATCAAACGGGTGGCACGGTGGCACAGTGGTTGCTCTGCTGCCTCGCAGTAATGAGACCTGGGTTCGCTTCCCGGGTCCTCCCGGCGTGGAGTTTGCATGTTCTCCCCATGTCTGCATGGGTTTCCTCCTGGTACTCCGATTTCCTCCCACAGTCCACAGACATGTAGGTTAGGTGCATTGGCGATCCTAAATTGTCCCTGGTGTGTGTGTGTGCCCTGCCTTGCTCCCTGTGCTGGCTGGGACTGGTTCCAGCAGACCCCCGTGAACCTGTAGTTAGGATATAGCGGGCTGGAAAATGACTGACTCACTGATTGAACATCAAACTTTATTAAATGTAAACAGAGACTGGCAAAATGAACTGTGGTCCTGTGTTTACAGCACAAAACAACAAATGGCAGAAAGAAAAAAGAAGTGACATCTACTGAGCATTAAGCAAATCACAGAAGTCATTAAAAAAAGTGGAAGGACAGAGGGAGATATGGGCTTGGGTTATGTGTTCAGAAAGTATGCTGGGTGGCATCATTCCTGTGATGTCTCATAATAAATGATAGAATAAAATAGCAATGTAAAATACACACAATAGTGGACAAATCAGAGTCTTGTCATAACATATTAAGATATGATCTCCTCCAACTAAGACCTGGATGATGTAGACAAGAATATAATCAATAAGCTGCTTAAGTTTTCAGATGACACTAAACTAGCACGAAGAGAAGATAATGGAGAATAAGCTAAATTTGTACAGGGGGATGTGGATTAGTACACAGGCTTGATCCAATTTTTGGCTAATGAAACTAAATGTAAGTAAACGTAAGATATTAGTAACATTTTAGGTACTGCAAAAATCCATCTATTACTCATTTACTCTTATGTAACAAGACCTTAACAAACACTCTTTTGTGTCTTCATAACACTTACAAAGCATTGGTAAAGTGTTTATTCATCTTTACAATGTGATCTCCTAGCAAAACGTCACTTTGGAGTGGTTTGAGGTGGCTTAACTGAGACATATTTCTCTTGATGTTACATATTTAGTATAAGACCTGTGAAGCATTCATATTAACCATTTTACTATCATGTTAATATGTCACACTACATAGAGTTGAATTGCTGATATACTGATGTTTTACAAGTGTTATGAAGACCAAGTGAAATGTTTGTTAAGGTTTTGTTACATTAGAGGAAATAAGGAACAGATGCATTTCTGCAGTACCTAAACTAAAGTGTTACCAGTATTGCACATAGGAAGAAGGAATATTAGATTAAAATGTACAATGGGAGGTCTGCATTTTGAAAGTGCAGCTTATGAGAAGGACCTAGGAATCATAACAAACTCATCACTCTCTATATCCTGAGAGTATATGGAAGTGATCAAGAAAGCTAATAGGACGTTAGGTTATGTAGCACAATATGTGGAGTTCAAGTCAAGGGAGGTTAAGCTTACGATATGTGATGCACTAGTGAGGTCTCACATGAAGTACTGTATTCAGTTCTGCTCTCCATATTACAAAAAAGACTTGAAGTGATAGAGAAAGTTCAGAGGAGAGCAACAAGGCGGATTAGAGGTCTGTAAGGAATGAACTATGAGGAGATGTTGAAGGAGTTAAACCTTTTCAATTTAAATAAATGTAAATTCAGAAGTGACATGATTGACGTGTGCAAAATTATGAAAGGAATTAGTACAGTATATCCAAGTTGTTACTTTACAATAAATTCTGCAGCAAGAACACAGATACAGAGCTGGAAACTTGTTCAGGGAATATTTCACACAAATGTTAAAAAAACTATAGGCACATGGAATAAATTACTGTGTAATAAATAATAATTTATAATAAATTAAATTACTGTGGTGGAAAATAGGGGCCTCATGCATAACGCTGTGCGTAGAATTTACACTAAAACATGGCGTAAGGACAAAAGCAGAAATGTTCGTATGCACAAAAAATCCAGACACATAAATCTGTGCATTCGCCAAACTTCCACGTTCTTCTGCTCCATAATTCCTGGTCAGTGTGAAAAGTAACGCACGTGCATGTGCCTGCTGCCACTCCCCAAACTCCTCCCAGAATTACGCCTCTTTGAATATGCAAATCAATATAAATAGCCCTGAAGCTTAGCGTTCTGTGAAAAGACAATGGCAAAAGCATGGGGGGAATAAAATTTTAGCAAATACCAAGTGGAAGCAAGGAAAATCGTATTATTTGTTGGTTTAAACAGTGGTATAAACAACAAAAGGAAGTTGATCAAGTGACATAGAGTGTCAAAGAAACTCAAAAGCTCAAACTCACAAAGTCGCACAGTGCCTGAAATAAAAAAGAAGTTGTCAGATATCAAAGTCGCCGTGAAAAGGTGAGTCTTAGCCCACCGTCTGAGTGTCATATGAAAGCTTACAGAGAAAAAAAAATAGGCACACAGTGGGAAACAGCACGAAATGTCAACTTTAATCTCGAAATTTCCACTTTAATCACTGTCACACGCGTGCGCTTAGGAGGCAGTCAACAGGTCCTCAGATGAGTGAACAATGGACAGATGGGGGATTGTACTGTGGTAATGATGCCTCTCTGACCTTGCAGAAATAAAGACGATAAATAACACTACAATACCTGCACCAGTTCGGATTTGTGAAAATGGCGACTCATCCACTTCCTCAACAATGTTACTTCCGGCTTTTCAAGATGATGTAATTTCCGTCCCATACTGATGAAGTTACTTTCGGCTCTTCGTGATTACGTCACTTCCGGTCCCAGGCAGATGACGTCACTTCCAGCTCCTCACGATGATGTCACTTCCCGGTCCCATACAGATGTTGTCACTTCCAGTCCTTCATGATGATGTCACTTCCGGTCCCATCCTGATGACGTCATTTCCGTGCTGATTGATTTCCTGCCACCATTTTTTGATGATATACAAGCCATTGAAAAACACCAGTGAACTGGTCTTATTGGACCAACAAAAGTGCATCAATAATATATGGGGCATATTCCCCAAATTTTAATGTTGTTCTGTGACGTATTTATATCACATCACATAGTTTATTTTGTCATTAAAGTAGAACATCATAAACTTCATCTTTAAATCACTTAATTTACTAGTTTCTCAAGTCCCATCATAACTAAAGTAGCACCACCTCTTTCAACCTTCGCAAACATACGCAGTTTTTAATATCTGGAAAGAAATTGGAATTAACTTGCTTAGAGATCTTTATATAGACAACGTCTTTGCATCCTATGAACAATTACATTCCAAATTTAACATTCCAGCTACACATTTCTTTCACTATCTTCAAATCAGGAACTTTGTTAAACAGAACCTTCCAGATTTTCCTCATCTTGCACCCTCATCCACGCCGGAAAAAATATTGCTCAATTTTAAGGACTTAGACTCCATCTCTACAATATATAAAATCATTTTACAATCCCTCCCTTTCAAAGATCCAAGAGGACACTGGGAAAAAGATCTCTCAATTAATATATCAGAAAAGGAGTGGAAAGTAGCAATGCAGAGAATTCACTCGAGCTCCATATGCGCAAAGCATACAATTATACAACTTAAAATTATATATCGAGCACATCTGTCTCGACTAAAACTCTCCAAAATGTTTCCAGGGCATGATCCAACCTGCGAACGTTGCAACCAAGCCCCAGCCTCACTAGGTCACATGTTCTGGGCCTGCTCCAAATTAACATTATTCTGGACAAAAAATTTTAATTACCTCTCAGACAGCCTTGGACTCACAATCCCTCCTAACCCATTAACAGCTGTGTTTGGGGTTCTTCCAGAGGGGCTTAAAGTGGAGAAGGACAAACAAATTGTGATTGCATTTACTACACTCTTGGCATGCAGACTCATTCTGATAAACTGGAAGAGCCCAAACTCTCATCTTTTAAGTCAGTGGGAAACCGATGTGTTATATTATTTGAAATTGGAAAAAATCAAATACTCAGTTAGAGGATCTGTACAGACTTTTTCAAAACATGGCAGGATCTAATCAGTAATATTTTAAAATAAGTTTATAAAGCACAGAGAATTTATTAATTTAGGTATTTTTACAAGCCTTAAATTTTACACCGTTTGGCTTGCTCTCTCTCTCAGGGGTGGGGATCGATCTGTTCTTAACATAATTCTTTTTTTTGTTAAAACTTGATTGCTATGTATGGATTGTAATAAAATTAATAAAATAAAAATAAATAAATAAATAAATAAATAAATAAATAAATAAATAAAGTAGCACGTTAAATGCTTTGTTTTGTATTTGAACTTCTATGTGCTCTATGTGTGTGAATCACTACATGCTTTTAAATGGGCTTTCTCTTCCTCCGACAGGACACAGAATTCATTACATTCATGATATTACGGTATACTGAGATGTATACTTGATACCATTTTCATGATGATAGGAGTTAAAGCATATTAAACATGGGAACACGGTGGCACAGTGATTGTTCATGCCTCACACAAGATGCTTGTTGTGCCATGTGCAACCTTCAATGAAATAATTTATTGCAGCAGTACTGTCTCTTTCAAATGTACTAACCCCCAATTCATGTCCTTCCTTGTTTATTTCCAAATACCTAATCACCACATAATCAGCTCTGTAGTAGACGTTAAGCAAGCTTAGAACGCTATCTCTTCAAAACTTTTAAGAAACATTGAAATATCTTTGTAGTACATGTTTAATTATTCTATCCAGCTATCCTTCCAGTGTCATGCCAGCCCCACCAAGAATACAGCGCGAGGCAGGAACAATCCGTGAACGGAGAGCCAGCTCCTTGCTAGTGCTGTGGCACCGTGTCCTCAAATGTTTAATTATTAACAATATAGATTACAAAAATGAAGTTAAAGTTTTATCTGTGTAATAAACATATTTTGCTGCATTTCATTTTAAAAAATGATATCGTCATCATATGTAAATGCGCACTTTATAAAGTGACTCAGGTTGTGTAATATTATAACTGTATCACAAGTTTACAGTGAGGTGATTGTACTTATAAGTACAAAGCATTCTACAAGGAGAACTTAATGGACTGATTGAGTGCGTTTAAAGTTCTTGAGATGACACTGTTTCTGAATCGCGAGGAAAGGCTCTGAAGCTTTTGCCATATGAAAGCAATTCAATAGACAGCATGGCTGAGGCAGCGTGTGCTTGATGCTGTATACCGATATTTCACTTTCCAATCAGCTGCTGTAGAGCTGTGATTCCCCACTAGTATCAGTGATATAAATACTCCGAGTGGTGCAGTGAGAGTAATATGGAAAAATATGATTCACTCTGGCAACCCCTAACAGGAGCTGATGAAAGAAGAAGAAGAAGGTGCAGTGAGAGTAACAACACTAAAGCAGTTATGGTATTTGGAACAGTTTGACCATTCCATGGACCATTATATTGTTACAGGTTAATTACAATCAGATGCCTTAAACTAATAAACAATATGCGGTGAATTTCAGTGTATTTATAAAGCCGTGTCAGGGATGTGGATCTAAAAAAGACAGGGAAACCACACTGGATCAGTAGCACTGCTTTGATGCAGGGTGCCGCCAATTTGTAAAACTGAATGGTGAACTTGTGTACGCCAGGGTTTTAGCTAGAGTGAAAATGTGCTTGACTTTACGCCAAGTTTAGGTTTTATACATCGCGATTTGAGCATGGAAACGGGAGTACACAACATTTTTGCGTGTACGCACCATTTATACATGAGGCCCCAGGACTCGATTTAATGTTATTTTGGACGATCTAGATTAATAGGATTGACATGCTTTTTTGGGCTAAAAGGCCTGTTCTCCTCAAACTGGTTCTTAAAAAGGTGCTCTTATGAACAATGTTGCACATACTGTCTCTGACACACTAACACTGAATACTTTCAGCCAACAAATCGGCCAACAAATGCTGTAATACCAACTGCGGTATGTCTAGATAATGCCTCGCTGTGACAAGAACTGCCAAGTCAGAACTTTTCTTTCTTTTCAATTTTCTTGCTTTATAGTCATTCTAGTGTGTGTTCATACCAAAGTGAGTGTATCTATTTATTTATTTAGATACTCTCACTAAGGTGAAACCACACAAAGCGGCTGGACCAGATAACATACCTGGATGTGTGCTCAGAAGAGGTGGAACGGCTGGCACTTTGGTGCAAAGACAATAATCTGTCTCTTATTGTTGAAAAGACAAAAAAGTTGATTGTTGACTTTAGGAAGATCAAGGCTGCCCATCTTCCACTCAGCATTGATGGCGTCACAGTAGAGAGAGTGAAGAGCACCAAGTTCCTCGGTGTTCACATCACAGAGGACCTGTCCTGTACCAAAAACACCACCTATCTTACAAAAAGAGCCCAGCAGCGTCTCTACTTCCTGTGACAACCGAAGAAGGTGCACCTCCCCAAACCCATACTTACCACCTTCTACAAAGGCACCATGGAGAGTGTCCTGACCAGCTGCATCACAGTCTGGTATCGAAACTGCCATGTCTCTGACCGCAAAGCCCTTCAGAGGATTGTGCGGACCGCTGAGCGCATTATTGGCAGTTCACTACCCAGTCTGCAGGAGATCTACACCTCACACTGCCTTCATAAAGCCACTAGCAGCATGGCTGATCCCCGCCACCCCTCCCACCAACTTTTTACTCCTCTTCCATTTGGAAGACGACTCTGCAGCATCAGGAGCAGGTTTGCTAGATTGTGCAATAGTTTATTTCCTCAAGCAGTCCGGCTCCTGAACACCATACTGCCCTCCTCCACACTGGACTCTTTACTCCTTACACTCTCTGGATTACATAGCACTACATAACACTGTATAGTTTTTTCTTTTTTTATCATAGTTATATATATATATATATATACATATATATATATATATATATATATATATATATATATATATATATATATATATATATATAGCGTATTGCACCTTTTGACTGTGGAGGACGATATTTCGTCCTACTGTGTACTGTAAGCATATTGTTAGGATGACAATAAAGCTCTACTTGACTTGACTTGACTTGACTTATCAACCTATTTATACATTTACTTACTTAAAGAGCATCTGTAAAAACTCAAATAGCCCCCTGGGAAAAATAAAGTTATATGTATCTATGAAAATATTGAAATTGTTGACAGTGTATGCCACATATGCTTACAGAACTCCACAATGTGGTGAGAAAATAACATTGGACTCTAATTTTATTAGATCATGACAAAATAAGTGCAGGTGAACATTCAGTGATCTATGAAGTTTTCTTCTTTCAACTTTAGAATTCTTAGGGTTCTATTTTGTGGTCTTGGCCTTGGTGAAAAATGTGAGTTTTTGATGTAGTTATATCTTAAATATCAACAAATTTGCAAGCAATTTTTCTCAAAAGACCTAAATGAAATACTATGTTTTTTTCCTCTTTTTCTTCTCTTCCAGTAATATACAGCAAACTAATAGAACTCTTCTACAAATTATGAACATTTGTATGAAAGAGGTAAATAAAAACACACTGGCTTGCAGGAGAGGGCATTTATGTGATTAATCCTTTGGCATTTAAGGCACATTTTGGGCATGTTTTTCCATATTTAATTTTTAATAAGATGTGCTGAAATTGAACTGTTTGATCTGTCTAACTCTGCCGTCATACAAATCTGTTCTGTATGAATTTTCCAACACTGCATTGTGTGTTTGTCTAGTTTTGGAATTTTAAAAACTGAGTGGTTTTACAACTGTTTTGCTGTCATAAAGCATTATAAATTCAAAAGGCACTAGGAGCAAACTGCTGACAACATTTTTATAGCCACTTAATGAGACTTCCTAGTTTCACTTATCTGCTGTATTTCAACCATGCGATTCAGAAAATAAGGACATACATTATTGTAAAAAATAATGAAACCCTCATAGAGATGTTGTCTATTGTACATGGATACAGAAAAACTTGTAAGTTTTTTTGCTTAATAACATCATTGTAAAGGTGAGCTACAGATTTATACCTGACTGGTATATGACATATGAACAAGGAAACTTGAATTGCTACAGTTCTAGGAGAAGCAGCTGTTTATTCATAGGGAGTGTATTTCATTGTTGAGTTTTTTATTATTCCACACAGTATCTCCATGTGTCTTCTGTTTCCATATGCAATTATTTATTTTTTTAGAAGTGTGCTAGGTAAAGACCAATTTTTCAGTTAGCTATAGTACTAGGGTGTTGTACTGTGTTAGCCATTATGAATGTAGAGAAAAGCCAAGCAAAATGACACTTTTTATTGTCTAACTAAAAGGATTACAATATGCAAGCTTTCGAGGCAACTCAGACCCCTTCTTCAGGCAAGATGTAATCAGTAATCAGTTAGCTATAGATACTGTATAATACTGTATAATAGGTATAGGCCAATATGTAGCCCTGCCAAACATACTGTTGAAAGGTAACTTCACAAGGGGAACCTAACTATAGTACCACCCAAGGAATTATCTACACTGTTTAGATTTGGTTATGTCCTAGCTGTGTTTTCATGGGTGCTCTCGTCTTAATAAAATAATTTAAAAAAATGCATGTTTGTAAACCAGCAATTGAAAGTCGGTAGTATTGTCAGACTGGATGAGCCTTGCAGTGGACTGGCGCCTGTGTAAGAGAGTTGTGTTTGTATCTGGCACAACAGCAATAAAGTTTCTATTCCTTGGAAAACCTGCTGGACTCTCCTGTGCAACTTTGTGACCCAAGCCTGACAATAGGAAACAACTTTATACGCATGAGAATTGACAGCATCCACACTTGCGGCTTTAAGGTCCTGCTTTTTCCACCCACATTTTAGTCAAAGAAAAATGTTACCTGAAGTCAGTGTTCACTTTCTGGACTAATGACAGAACAATTGGAGCACCGCAGCAGAGTGCAATTCTTTTCCTAGCCTGAGACAGGAAGGATGCTCATGTCTGAGATAAATCTGTTTTCCACCTCTTGTTTTTTCTTTTGTGAACATTAAATGGGGTCCCCAGCCCTTTATACTGCATATTGTTGTGGTCAGAAAACCTATGCAAAGAGCTGATGTTTGTAGGATCATTTTTCCACAAAGCTTATTTTTGTGTATTAGGGATAGTTTCCTTACCTGTGAAATGTAGGCTGGATTGTGAAACATTTAACGTTTGCTCCTTTCTTAAACATTTTATTTGTATTGTTACTACATATGTACAGGGTTCCTGACTGGCTAAGTGATTAGTAAGCAATAAAAAAAAATGAAAAAGCGAACATTCTAGTACTTAGGTGGAGTTCCCAGTACAATCTAGCAGTAAGTGAAAACTTTCAGAAGATTCTAATAGTAAGTAGGAGTTTCTGTTTTATTTCTAATTTACTTGTGGTCTACACAGACATTTTTAGAAACATCTACTAATGACCTATGTCTAAATGAAGTGTTGATAATTTCACAACTTATAAATCATTACACCTCCAACAGCCAAAAACACAAGGCTTCATAGACGAGCATGCATTAGAACTGAACAAGCTGTAGGAACTGAAATGGTCTGGACTTCATGCTGTCTTCATGTCACTGAAGTAGCGTTGTCAAACATCTTCTCTTTCTTATTCGGTCAAACAGAAGGCCCATCATCTGCTATGTGGAAGCAATTTAAAAAAATACACACTAGTGTTTACATCTGGATGATGTATGTGCCCTAAAAAGAAGTCTGAATGCATTATCGTAACAATGCTTGCGAACTGAAGTATCTGCGTGCAGTTTTCGTGGCATTACATGTGTATTTTTTGAGCATGCCCGTGTCGCTCAAACACAGAAAGCTCTGCAGTGTACTTGTGACTTTCTTTTTTCTTCGGTTATAGTCTTGAATAAAAGTGCTTTTGTTATACTTGTACATCAACATTTGTATTTTACTTACATAAAAGCCAGATCGAATGTTATTAATTTGGATTTATTTACTTACTCCCCACATAGTGCAGAGCTATAGCGCATCTGTACGTGATAACAGCAGTGTCAGATGGGGTTAGAATAGGATCGTGAACGCGACTGAAAGAATGAAACTGAATAAAAAAAAAAAAAAACAAAGCTAACCTTTACAAGTATCATACATTTACACAGGCTGTTACAGACTGAAATCAAATGTATGTTTTTATTCTAAAATAGTAAGAATAAAAGCAGCTCACTTCTCAAAATTGACTTGTCGGGGATCAAACCCTTGAAGTTTTGATTACCAGTCAATAGTTGATACCGTTGCGCCACCAAAGCAGTCGTAGTAAATGTGTGTCAATGATAGATAGATAGATAGATAGATAGATAGATAGATAGATAGATAGATAGATAGATAGATAGATAGATAGATAGATAGATAGATAGATACTTTATTAATCCCAAGGGGAAATTCACATAATCCAGCAGCAGTATACTGATACAAAAAACAATATTAAATTAAAGAGTAATAAAAATGCATGTAAAAACAGACAATAACTTTGAATAATGTTAGCGTTTACCCCCCCATGTGGAACTGAAGAGTCGCATAGTGTGAGGGAGGAATGATCTCCTCAGTCTGTCGCTGAAGCTGCTCCTCTGCCTGGAGATGATCCTGTTTAGTGGATGCAGTGGATTCTCCATGATTGACAGGAGCTTGCTTAGTGCCCATCGCTCTGCCACAGATGTTAAACTGTCCAGCTTCATTCCTACAATAGAGCCTGCCTTACTAACAAGTTTGTCCAGGTGTGAGACATCCTTGTTCTTTATGCCGCCTCCCCAGCATACCACCGCGTAGAAGAGGGCATTCACCACAACCGTCTGGTAGAACATCTGCAGCATCTTATTGCAGATGTTGAAGGACGCCAAACTTCCAAGGAATTATAGTCGGCTCTGACCTTTCTTACACAGAGCATCAGTATTGGCAGTCCAGTCCAATTTGTCATCCAGCTGCACTCCCAGGTATCTATATGTTTGCACCCTCTGCACACAGTCTCCTCTGATGATCACAGGGTCTATGAGGGGCCTGGGCCTCCTAAAATCCATTACCAGTTCCTTGGTCTTGATGGTGTTCAGGTGTAAGTGGTTTGAATTACACCATTTAACAAAGTCTTTGATTAGCTTCCTATACTCCTCCTCCTGCCCACTCCTAATGCAGCTCACAATAGCAGTGTCATCAGTGAACTTTTGCACGTGGCAGGACTCCAAGTTGTATTGGAAGTCTGATGTATATTGGCTGAACAGGACCGGAGAAAGTACAGTCCCTTGCGGTGCTCCTGTGTTGCTGACCACAATGTCAGACCTGCATTCCCGAGACGCACATACTGAGGTCCGTCTGTAAGATAGTCCACGATCCACGCCACCAGGTGTGAGTCTACTCCCATCTCTGTCAGCTTATCCCTAAGGAGCAGAAGTTGGATGGTGTTGAAGGCGCTAGAGAAGTCCAAAAACATAACTCTAACAGCACTACTGCCTCTGTCCAAGTGGGAGAGGGATCGGTGTAGCATACAGATGATGGCATCCTCTGCTCCCACCTTCTCCTGGTATGCGAACTGCAGAGGATCGAGGGCGTGGCGGATCTGTGGCCTCAGGTGGTGAAGCAGCAGCCGCTCCATGGTCTTAATCACATGTGATGTCAGAGCAACAGGCCAGAAGTCGTTCAGCTCACTAGGATGTGGTACCTTTGGGACTGGGGTGATACAAGATGTTTTCCAAAGCCTTGGGACTCTCTCCTGTTCCAGGCTCAGGTTGAACAGCCTAATGCGTGTTCTTTTTCTGTAGTTATATTTTTGAATAAAAGCGCACTTGTTCTGTTATATTTGTACCTTTTGTGAAAATGTTTCTTTGATATTTGGACTTCAGGCTTCACACATTATACACTTCATGTCTACATTTTGTAAATTGTTACTAAAACATGAAAAACGTTTCTTTTTTAACAATGTGTTTACATAGATCGTTGTAGACACGGAACACACATGAAATGCATGTGTTCCAAATAACGATATAGTATTTATAAAAGGTGTCATTTTACTTGACTTCTCACTCTATACAACTCTAAGCAACTGACACGCAGGTAAACAGACTTAAGCTGAGAAAACTGTGCAGGGTGGGGGATGTGATAGTAGGCTGCTTGCTGCTTATCAACACATTTAAGGGACAAAAGACGCTGACGGAGAGGTGAGAAGCGATTTAAGGTGGGATGGATCTACAAGTATTTTCGTTGGCTCTGGTAATTCTAGTGTTAACTCTCTGTGGACCCTGCAGAGGTTTATTTTTTATTTTTTTCTGGGATGCTGCTGTCTGGAGTTTTCATTTTCCACTCATCCATTTTCAGCTGGGCATAGTTCAACAATTTATGCTAATCACTTTCATAACCACTTTGTATCCTGTCTACTTTAGCAGATCTGTGTCTCTGTGTGAGTACATGTTACTGATTACATAATGTAAATTTTTAATTGCATTTATCCTGGACTTGTTGCAACATTCTGAACCTGAATATAATATACAGTGTATTTATTAGGTAATTGGTAAAGAGTTTGTTGCCCTTTATGTGCTTTAAAGCTAACATAGAGTTTCTAAACCATATATTTCTGAAACATATTAACTTTTAATTTTCTTATATATAATTCTGTTATTTTGAAAATAATAACCAAATGAACTATATTTTTATAAAATTTGACCTTACTCTGTTTTAAAAAATATAAGAAAAACTTAAGACCATATATTCTGTGTAGCACATTTAGTTTATTTTAAATAGATTTTAATAATACAAATTTGTAGAAATGTATTTTTCCTCCAGGGAAGCTGAGGTAGTTACTAAATAATGCAGCCTTACATTAAAGCACTAATAATTCCAATGTGTATAGGTAGAGGTCTGACATCCATAATGTTTATAGCGGCTTAATGATAGTTCCAGTTAATGCTTGTCTAAAATAATAATTATTATGCCTCAGAGATCCTGACAACCAGTAATTGTGATAAACATTTTTATGATTATTTCAACACAACCACAGAGAATAATTTGCTGTCAAAAATGCAATCTAATCATTGAGATATCTTTAGATTGTGTGTAGGACAGAGCTCTGCTGTGTGACAAACACATT
Source organism: Polypterus senegalus (assembly GCF_016835505.1). NCBI lineage: Eukaryota > Metazoa > Chordata > Cladistia > Polypteriformes > Polypteridae > Polypterus > Polypterus senegalus. Next base: position 272,618,219 of record NC_053156.1, on the reverse strand, counting down.
TTGGGATGGAATATTCTTTTAATAGGGTCTTAGTGTTTTATTTTGGAGATCTTCTTTTGACAGACATGCTTCTACTACGCAGATGAGTCGGGTCCTCCACTGTTTGCTCTCCTCTGGGTTCTGCATATGTCTGACTGGATGCTGGGCTGGCACAGTGAGACCAAACGCTGAAGAGCAGAGATAAAAAAGAGAAAAAGTGAAACCCTTCAGTGTTCTTATATGAGAAATATGTGTGTGTGTCTCTCAGATTCGGTATACACTGTACCTCACGCAGAGTTCCTTTTGCCAGTGTCAACTTCAAGAGCATCCAAAGTGGTACCAAGGTGATAGAAGACATAGAAAGGACCCAGCCAAGAACATAAGCCCAGTATGGATACTCATAAACATTGTTGTATTTCAGTGGGGTGTAATCCACCAGTGAGAAAATGAAAGTACCCTACAAATAAGAAACAACAGAGAAGCAAAGCAAACGGTGTTAGCACCAAAATAAGAAACAAGCAGAATAGAGCTTGACCCATTCAACCTTTCTTCAGATGGTTTCTCTGTAGCTCTTTGCCACTATGTTTGACAGACACATTCACATTCTTTGGGCATATGTTTTGAAAATGCATACATACAACTGAAGACTTACGATGCAAATGATTGGTGTGAAGAAAGTCCAGCAATATTTAATCAGAGGCCAGGGACGATAACCAATCATATCTTCAATGTTTTTATACAGGCGGTCAGCACCTGAAGCAGAAGATATTGAGAAATGACAAATCACGAGTCTAGAGGCGCTTTCCTACTGCAGGAACTTTTTTCAGGAATGAGAGATTTGATAGAAACTATGGAAACTTCTGTAGCATTCCCACTGCAGGAACTCTGGCTATTTGTAGTTTCTGATATGTAGTTCCTGGTACTTTTTTACCTCCTATTCCAGGATATGTATTTTTTATTCAACCAGAAACTATCATTGGTGGGGCTCAAACATGGAATTGTGCTGATTAGTTGACCACAAGCACTGGCGCCCTCTTACAAATCTGTTAGTAGATTGGGCTTTGAAGAGTTATCAGTGAAGATGAAGCACCACATTTCACGCCACATCACTCTACACAACTGCCTACCTGGTATGCCATGCCATGCACTGCACTGAAGCTATAATCTTCCCTATGAAGTCACTATTGCTGTGAAGTAATAAGGTGAAGGCTCCTCTGTGATCTCCCGAACACAGCTCACTTCACACCACATCACTCCTCTTTGAACGTCACATATTTTGCATAAAGGTTACAGGTCCTGTTGTAGAGTGGGAACACAACACATGAAAGTGGCCAGGGAGCACAAGTGGCCCAGGGCCTACATAATACAGGAGGTCACTGATTCATGAAGTTCCTGCAGTGTGAAAACACCTTGGGAGATCTCCAGGTTACCTCAAGGCAATCAGTCATTACTGTTTCTTAAACCTGAGATATTGAATGATCATCATCAGGAAATAGTTGAATATAAAGAAAAATGAAAGCTACATAAAGCACAAGTTATAATGAATTTGTTGTAAAAGTTACAGTTTAGAGAAAGACAAGATTTGTCTTTTAGCTGGTAGTATTCAGTCCACAGGTAAGCAGAAACCTCTTTATAAAGAGTGACGCAAGCCTTTGGTTTTATACAAACACTAAGGTCTACATTTTTGTAATAAAATGAAAGTGAGAACTGACAACAAGAGCAAGCAATGCATAAACTTTAAGTGTAAAAACTATATATAGCCAAAGAGTGCTTATAAAGAGTGGCTAATCGATAGCATTTCAACATCAAAGTTTTTAATCAGCTTCAGTGTAATAATAATAATAATAATGCATTTGTTATATAGCGCCTTTCCCAGTGAAGGGAAGGGGAAAACATCATGGCAGGAGTAACATGGCTAGTTGCTAAAATTATATTTATGAAGTAAATATATTTAAAAAAATAAAATATTTATATTTTTATATTTATTTAGTAAAAGAAATACAACTCAGCTCACTCACCGTACACCCATCCAATGCATATGGACTGAAAGATACCAATAAACATAAGACAGGTGCCGTTACATGCATAATAGTCAATAAGCTGGAAGATGTACATCCCACCCTGCAGATCAAAAGAAAAAAATGAACAATATGTCTAGTCAGTTAAAATATTTTAAATAACCAATCTTAAATGTCCACACCTGTGTATATCATTAGGCCATTTTTCCCTGTAGGTCATCACATCACATTGCATTAAATAATCTTATATTTTACATGTGTTCTAATGATTTCCATACTTATAGTCTATAAACATTTTGACAGGTTTGCTTTGTGGACCACTTCTTCTTGCTTTTACAGATTGTTTAAATCAGCTTGGTGAGGGTCTCAAAATAGCACCTCCACACCTAACTTGTCAAGGTGTAGAGTTCATGCCAAGTTATCCACCTTAAAACAAGGACAGTTGTCTGTGTGTCTGTGGATCCGTCTGGTTGCTGTATCTCTATTATTTGCCATTTAATCTGGAATTTGAAAAGGCAGTGCTAATGTTTTTGATGTGCCTGTTGTTGGGATGAAAATTGTATTGCATTTTATTACCGCAAATGTTCCTGATATGCCATCTGTTGGATTGACAAATGCAATACATTTAAATAGTACAAAATCACAAAATACACTCTAATAGATGGTGCACTGTAAAAGCTAATTCTGAATACACTAAGGTATATATTGATTACTTACAGTAGATATCAACCCCTTTTAGACAGGTAGCAAAGCCAGTACTAATACATGACATACAAAATGCATTGATAGTGTAGATAGTCTAAAGTATCTAGTGACATGTTTAATAATATTATAGTACAGTGCCTATTAAAATTATTATACCACCCCTTCGCTGTTTTCATATTTTATTCTTTTATATCATTGATTCTCCAGCATGTCCTTGTGGATTTCCTCAGGTTTCTTCCCACAATCAAAAGACATTCAGGTTAGCTGCATTTGCATTGCTAAATTGGCCCTAGTATGTAAGTGTGTATGTGTTCACCCTGTGAAGGGCTGGTGCCCTTTGCAAGGTTATTCCTGCAGTGATTTGCTGGGAGAGGCTCTGCCAACCTGCCCTATATAAGGAGTTTATGGAGATAGATGGGGAAATGGCTGGACAACACTGAAGCACTGATCAATAGAAAAACACTCTCAAATGTCAATGAGAAAACAGATCTCTGCAAAGTTGTCCTAATTAATTACAAAAATAGGACACCAAATATTTGGCCAGATAAGTACTCTTCTCCTTTAAGTCAGAATTTAATAGACATACCTTTTACAGTCACTACAGCCTTGAGTCTGTGTGCACAGGTCTCTCTTTCTCATTCAGTTTTGTGTATCTGTTTTCCCCGTTGTAAATCTACCCAGGCTCTGTCAGGTGGCATGGAGATCAAGGGTGAACAACCTTTTTCAAGTCCTGCTCCAAATTCTCGATTTTATTGAGATCTGCACTCTGACTGTGCCACTCCAGGACCTTAGAATGGTTCTTTTTAAGTCATTCTTGTGTAACTTTAGCTTTATGCTTGGGGTTGTGGTCTGGAAAAGAAATCTTTCCCCAAGACATAGGTTTCTTGCAGAGTGCATCAGGTTTTCATCCAGGATTTATCTGCATTTTGCTGTTTTCATTTTACCTTTAACAAGCCTTTCAGGACCTGCTGCAGAGAAGCATCTCCACGGCATGATCGTGCCATAACCTTGCTTCACAGTAGGGATGGTGCATTTTTCACAATGTGCAATGTTCAAATATGGCATGTAGTCTGATGTCCAAAAAAAAATTTTTCCCTCATCAGACCATAGGACTTTCGCCCAGCTGATTTTAGAGGGTCTCTTGTGACTTCTGACAAAGTCTAACCAAGATGTCATGTGCATCTTTTCTCTTTGCCACTCTTCAATAAAGCTGCACCTGCTGAAGCCATTAGCTGTCTGCACAGTTTCTCCAATCTCATCAGTGGGAGCTTGTATCCTTTTTACTGTTCACAGAGGTCTCTTAGTGGCCTTCCTCACTTATCTACTATTCCATGATTAGTTAGTGTTTGTGGATGGCCTATTCTGGGCAGATTTACAGCTGTACCATACTCTTATTTCTTAATGATTGACCCAACTGGACTCCAAGGGATGTTCATTGACTTTAATACTTTTGTGTCTCCATCCCCTGACTTGTACTTTGCAATCCCCTTTTCACTGAGTTGGAGTATTCTTTGGTTTTATTTGTGTAGGTTAGGCCACCATACTGACTCACCACACATTGGCCCTTCTACACACATTTAGACAAAAATCAACTGAAACCCCAGACAGTGATCTCTAATGAACTAATTCTGTGACTTCTAAAACCAATTGGCAGCACCAGTGATTATATATTCATAATAACTGGATGTAATATTATAATAATTTGTGTTTTGAATCTTTATTCACTTTAAGTTAATATTGTTGTATAAGGAGTACTGTGTTTTCAAAGCCACTTATTAAAGTTTCAAAGATCAATCTTGGACATCAAATTTGTTCAATTACATTTTTACATCAACATCCATTTGAGTTCCCACTTTCCTACCTCAGTGACCATTAGAAGCCCCACTAAGAAGGAGAGGACACTGGTGACTCCCAACAGCAGTTGTCGTCTTCTTTCTTTTTGAAATAGATGAGGGAACATGTCCACAATGGCTGTCAAAATACTTTCCATGCACACAAACTAGAAAAGTAGAAAGAAATGTAAGTCAGTCAGTCATTGTCCAACCCGCTATATCCTAACACAGGGTCACGGGGGTCTGCTGGAGTCAATTCCAGCCAACACAGGGAGCAAGGCAGGAACAAATCCTGGACAGGGTGCCAGGCCACCGCAGGACACACACACAATCACTAGGATCACCAATGCACCTAACCTGTATGTCTTTGGACTGTGGGAGGAAACTGGAGCACCTGGAGGAAACTCACGCAGACATGGGAAGAACATGCAAACTCCAAGCAGGGAGGACCCGGGAAGCAAACCCCGGTCTTCTAACTGCAAGGCAGCAGCAGCGCTACCCACTGCGCTACCGTGCCGCCAAGAAGTGTAAGTGTAAGTTTAAATTATTTGTTGTGCAGTGTTGTGGAACACTTGGTAACACAGCTACACTACTCATTAATTACAAGCAAAAGTAACTAAATACAGTATGGTACATGGTTATTATAAAATGTAATGTGTTACAAAAAGTAATGACCTTTTCTTCATTTGTATGAAAAACTGCACAATTCACTGGCCAGAATTTGTTAATAAATCCTAAGCATTTATATGAAACTTCATGAAACTGACCTGAATCACAGCCAAATCGGATCATTTTCTTGTGTTTTATAAATGCCGCAGTGTCCCAGAGTCCAGACCTGAGAGGGTCATGCTCTTTGTGTGACCGAGACATGTCTGAATCTATAATAAGCAGCCCCCTGATTAGTGGAAGGGGAGTGGAGCACTTACAACCAATTACATCTCCTGGCTGCTAAACCCCATCAACTTCTTGCCTTACGTCCAGTACTGCACTGATGACTACTGGCTCCTTAAACTGGGCTTATTAAAATTACCCCTCAATACCTTCAATATTAAATCTATATCTATAACTTTGTTTCATTATTATTTTACTTTGACAGAAGTGGCAACATGTTTGGCATTACGTTTGCGAAGTAATGCAGTGGGTTTTTTTCTTTTTATTTTGATTAGAGTGACCAGAACAATCTTCCATACTGACACAGTAATGCATATCTGCTTTTTTAAGTAACAAAGGTGCTTTTACTTCAAGAAAATAATTACTGTGTTATGTTACTTGTTACTTGACTACGTAATGCATATTACTTTTAACAAGTGAACCCCAGCACTGGTAATGTGTCATTGCCAGACAAGTGTCCAAGCTGCATTTTGCTTTACATCTGATTATGTTTCTCCTTTACCTGAGTGTCCAATCCTAAGAGGATAACCATAACGAACAAGCAGCAGGACCAAAGTTGCGGTAGGGGCATCATGGAAAGAGCATATGGGTACACAATGAAGATAAGGCCCGGTCCTGCATAAAGAAGGACACTCAATTTCAGCTATTAAATACTCTACACAATATTCAGACTTATTATTTTAATATTCCTGAAGCTCACCAGACTCGGCCACCTCCTCAATGGGCACTCCCTGCTCATATGCCATGAAACCCAATGTAGAGAAAACGGCGAACCCAGATAAGAAACTTGTTGAAGCATTCAGCAAACACAAGTGAATGCAGTCCCTACAAGACAGGCAGGGTCAGAACTCATTAGACTCAGTTTAGGTAATAATAATAATACATTTTATTTATATAGTACCTTTCCCATGCTCAATTGGCTTCACAGAGTCTCAGAAAGAACAGCTGGGTATATGTAACATTAGATAGAAATATTTTCTGTGTAAGACTACAACAGATAAACACAGGATATATGAAGCATTAAATATTAAAAAGAAAATAAACCTGAGTAAAATACTCAATTCAATACTAGAAATACTAGAAGAAAAGCCTGAACAAATAACAATTTATTATATAACACCCACACAAATGATCCTGAGCATTTTGACAGAGATGTAAACTGAATGAAGGGGCAGAATGTTAGGTTAAGTTAAAAGCCTTTCTGAACAGATGAGTTTTAAGTTGTTTTTTTAAAAGAATGAATTGAGTCAGCTGATCTAATTTAGGGAGGTGATTCAAAAGTCTGGGCACTATATAGCTGAAGGCCCTGTTACCCATAAAGTGCAGATTAGTGTAGGGCACAACAAGATTGCCAGAATCAGAGGACCTTAGTGGGGGAACAGAAGCACAGCAATAGAGATAGTCACTGATGTAGTCCAGTGCAGGGCCATTTAAAGCCTTGAAATGTATTAAAAGAATTTTATATTTGATCTTGTAAAACACAGGCAGCCAGTAAATGTGAAGAAGGATTGGTGTTATGGGGTCACTGTTGGTTGTTCATGTAAGGACTCTTGCAGCAGAGTTTTCATTGAACTGGAGCTGTGGTATAAGATTTGAAGGGGCATCTTCCAGTACATAATTCTCAGCATTAGAAAAAGAGAGGAATGAGCAAAGACAGGATATGTTATGGAGATAAAAGTAAGAAAGGTTTTTAATATGGTTAATGTGGGTGGAATAAAAAGGGAGGAATCAAAAATGACACCAAAATTCCTTGCATTAGAAGAAGGTCCGATGAGATCATCGTCTAGAGCAGTGATGGCGAACCATTTAGAAACCAAGTGCCCAAACTGCAATCCAAAACCCACTTATTTATCGCAAAGTGCCAACATGGCAATTTAACCTGAATACCACCTAAAACTGAACACCAGCATAACCAAGGAGCTGGTGGTGGATTTTAGGAGGCCCAGGCCCCTCATGGACCCCGTGATCATCAGAGGTGAGTGTGTGCAGAGGGTACAGACCTATAAATACCTGGGAGTGCAGCTGGATGATAAATTGGACTGAACTGCCAATACTGATGCTCTGTCTGTCTATCTATCTACTGAGCTTTTAGTTTAGAAAAGCAACTCATACATTAACATCTTTTGTCTTAAAAGAAAAACATAATAACAGAGCTTTCAATGATACAAACAACTTTTTGTTGAAAGGTAAAAGTTTGCATTCGGTATGCTTTTGAACAATTAATGTGCTTTTTGCTGTTGTATGCATGCTGATAATTTGTCTAACCTTGGCTCATACTTTGTAAGTTTGAGAGCAACACATGCAGCACTCAGGTCATCTGTTAGTCTGTTTCTGGTGTCAGATTTGATTTAATTCAAAGCTGAAAAGCATAAGATGTTCCAAACAAAGTAAGGAAAGCAATCTCAAGTGCCTTCATTGACTTAAGATTATTTGGCAGAGAATTCCACACTTTAAGGATTTCATTTTCATAACTAACTGTGCTGTCCTTTGTCATCCCTTCGATCCTCTCAAGTGTTTCACGCAGGTCTTCCCTATTAAGCTCCGCCCCAAAGCTTCCATTATATATTGCGGGTCGTGGATCAGGTGTGGCGATTAGCAACTCCGGCAATAATTACAGATGCGGACGACTCCTCACCTGTTCGCTTAAGTGAGGACTGCCCGCATCACAAAGCTCCCGGAAACCGCTCCGGCCACTCTACCATAACCCCCTTTAAGCCGCGAGTGCGGCAATTATCTGTTAAAACTGGCCTTTTCAATTTTGAGCTGTGGACCCGCTATACCACATCCCCTCCAACCCCACCACGGGAATCACAGACTCAAAAGGCTGCAGTCCGTGCCGCACCCTCAAGCAGCATGTGCCGCCCGCCTTACCCCAGACAGGAGAGGAAGGACGCGCTCCCATTGGGCTGCTGGGCAGAGGGGCGGGTGATGTGAGAAAAGTCCTCCGGCGCGCGTGAAGAGGGGGAGCGGTGAGGGAGCCGCCCGGCCCGCATTCCTCTGGCTTTATAGTAACGAACTCTGTGCTCGGGCGACAGCGCACGTGCCCACTGAGAGGGCTCTGAGTGCCCCCTTTGGCACGCGTGCCATAGGTTCGCCACCACTGGTCTAGAGGAATTGAAAAGGAGCTCATTTTCTTCAGTTGCGCTTTAGTGCCAATAGAGTCCTGACCCTTTTAAGCTAGAGCCATTTTGTGTGGTGTGTTTCTTTTTTCCTTTCTATGGGTCATGCTTTGGCCATGAATTGGACAGATTCAATATTAATTTCCTGTCCTATTCCAATAAACCAATCAGACCTGTATATTGGTAAATATGTATTTAATGGTTCCGGAAACAGAACTGCTGCCAGACTGTTGAGGCAGTTTCCCATAGCTTGGAATTTTTAAAGTTTAGAAATAAAATTGGAAAAAAAAGAGGGAAAGGTACAATGATTTTTAGAATAGCAAAGGCTAGGAACAAAGCTGGAAAGAATTTAAGTCAGATAAAGCAAATTAAAGATGAACAAGGTGTGGTCTTGAGTGAGTGTGAGAGGATCAAGATTAGATGGAAGAGGTGCTTTGAAAAGTTGTTCAATGAATAAAATCCAACATTAGTATTTGGAGATGGAGCCCCAAGTGAATGACTATTATCAATAATAAGAAGGGTGGAAGTAAATGAGACATGGAAAAGAATGAAACATGGAAAGGCAACAGGTCTGGATAGAATACCAGCAGAAGTGTGGAAGAATTTAGGGAAATGAGGAAGTAGATGTGTTGTGGGATCTAATGCTGACGATCTATTAACAAAACAGATTACTATAGGAGTGGAGTAGTAGTGTGATTGTGCTCATTTACTGTATAAGGAGAAGGATGATATTCAGGATTGTGGAAAGTATAGAGGGATAACACTGATGTCACATAGGGTGAACATTTGGCAAATGGTTACAGAGAGAAGACTTAGGGAAAAGACCACCATAGGCGAGGAGCAGTTCAGTTTTTTTGCCAGGGAGAGGAACAGCTGATGCAGCATTTGAATCGAAACAGATTATAGAGAAGCATAGAGAAAAACAGAAAGGATTGCATGTGGCATTTATTGATTTGGAGAAGGCTTATGATAGCGTTCCATGTCAAGAAATCAGGAGGTGCATAAGAGAGAATTAAGTATCAGAGGTATATGTGAATTTTGTCCAGGATAGGTATAAGGACTTGGGTTACACACAGTTGGGGAACAGACAAGACCCCAATTAAAGAAGGTCTGCACCATGGATCTTGTTGAAGTCCTTACCTCTTTAATCTGGTTATAAATGTATTGAGTCAATAGATAAAAGGTCAATCTCCCTGGTTCATGTTTTTGCTGATGAGATTGTGTTGTGTAGCCCCAGAAAAGTGGAAATGGATGAATGCAGAAGGGCTTTGGAAGATAGAGGGTTGATGATGAAATAAGAAAAGACAGAATTACAAAAAAGGACAGAATAAGAAATGAGACTATGAGAGGTACAGCAAAAGTGGAAAAGATATTTAACACAATACAGGAAAGTAGGCTGAAGTGATATGGACAATGAGAAAGTGAGGGATTGCAAAGCTGAGGTGGATGATTAAAATAAAAGAATCTGATGGAAAAGGGCTTGACTGGCAACAAGGTGCAGGAATGAGCTGTATGGGAAAGGTGGATCAAGCATCCCGACCCCAAAAAGAAGTAGGAAAAGATGAAGAGAAAGAGGAAGAAGAAATTGCCTCAAAGAAGCTTACCTCTGGAATCACAAGTGGGTATGACAGACTGATGCAATATACACTTTATGCACAAACGTAAGTTGTCCTAACCTGTTGAATGTGCACTACAAAACTGTTTTACCAAGTGGGGGAAAAGTGGCAGACTACAATGGCAAGAACGGACAGGTCAGAAGATAACAATGTGCCAAGTCAAAAACAATAAATCAAGCCTATCCTTCTACAAAACCAGAATTTAAACTACATCATCAAAACACATTAGCTGGTTCATTTGCCAGAAAACCTTAATTAGACTTTGAATTAGACTCCAGATTGTATCCACATGAGTCATGTGTGGGGCAGGCTTATATATTGCCATACTGATCATTCCACGTGACGCAAATTGCCAGAAGCCATACCACCTGCTCTTCTGAACATGTAATCCACCAAAGTGTTTGTACCTGGCCAGCATTTGAATAGGTGACAACCCAGGACAAACTTAGGTTGCTGGTGGGAGATTTGTTGGTGAGGCCTATCAGTGGGCGCTTACTCTAGGATCTGTGTATGAATTCCAATGCCTGAATACAGTGGTGAAAGAAATGGTCCTATCCTTTGGATGAGATGTAAAACTGAGGTACTGAGCTCTCCATGGTCATCAAAGATCCTTTGGCATCTTTTGAAAACAGTAAGGTGTTTGCTGATGTCTTAGCTTATTGACTAGCTATATTTCCCACGCCTTCACCACCTAATAACCAGTGTGTAAGTGTACTGATGTGAGAATGGCTACCATTGCATCATCCAGCTAGATGCTACTCATTGGTGATGGTCGAAGTGGCTCTGCAATGTCTATGTAGGCACTTTGAATACCTAGAAAAGCACTATATAAAAGTAATTAATTAATTAACTACTGTGACAAGCTCCCGAACAACACTTATGCAACAGTACACTAAAAAAGTGGTAGCCATAGAAAAATAAAATGGTGCCATGTTACAAATCAAAACTAACTGAATTAAATACATGGATATATTTCATACCATGTAATCCTGTGGTGCTTTCTCAAGTGACATGACAAAAAGTTAAGTCTGTTTGAAGCTTCTAAGGTTAGAAATACTCCAGCTGGTTATTATTTCACTTTTATTTGCCGTTCATCAGTCTTCTGATTTCTTCAAAATACCCCTTGGTTTGGCAATGCAAGCCATATGGTCTTGAATATTTAAAATTAAAAATAACATTTGAGGACTTACTTGTAGCAGTCATTTGTATACTTGTTGTAGCTGCTGAGTGCTATTAGGCAGCCAACACACAAGGTGTAAGAGAAGAAAACTTGAGCTCCAGCATCCATCCATACCTGCCAGATGAGAAATTAGTTTTCAGTTAAGTCCTGTAGATTTGTGAAACATAAAAGGTGGCACAACACCACATGCTTAAAAACTATAGTGAATTTGTTTGAATTCATACATCATCATTCCTCTTTAAAGTACTATGTTATGTGTATACATACAACTGGAGTGGGCAATTGGCACTGCATTAAAATAATTAAGATTTTTTGAACATTGCTGAATTAAATTTCACATTCATTTTCTTTCTCACTTAGACTTATTATTTTTCATTATTATTTTATGATGGTAAGTCCAAAAGTAAAGTCAATTTAGATATTGTGTTGCAACTGCAGCGGGTAAAAGCTGACACGATACAACAAGTTTGTGATGGCTTATGGGTAGTTCGAACACACATAGTGCAGTGCTCTGCTATTAGTCTTGTTGAAGTCAAGGTTAAATGAACATGGATGCTCCACTGCAGGATTGCACCACTGTGCAATATATCATTTTCACATGTAACTAACCAACCCAGGAATTTACTGGGATTTATTTGCTCACACATGTCAGAGCAGCCCAACAGTTTCCTGGGGCAATTCCCTAGGTAAGAGAATAGTGATTCTGAAAAGTACACAAATACTGTAATTCACAATTCTCAACTCCAAAGGTTGGTAGCAAACTGTTACTGTGAGCCAGGTAGGCAATGGCTGTATCTGATAGTCTTTCTTGACTTGGAATGATTCCTTATTCAAAAAAATCCAGTTGTAAAATTTCATCCAGTTTATAGGTACCTCTTAGCTAACCATTAAAATAATGAAGTGATAATCTCCCACAACTACATGTTTTCCCAGTGCTCTCGACTTTTAATAGACTACAGTTTTCACAAACATGTTAAGCAATATCAGAGTTCTCATAAATTCTCCACCGTGGATAGTCATGTTTGGTGTAAGATTGCATGAACAATTATTTTATATTGAACACTGTGATATGTTGACCTACTAGCTTGCTACTTGATTTTGTGAGACTTTTAATAGATAATCACATTTAAATGTACTTCATAAGGAACTTCTCAGAATTTTGAGTATATGGCAGCACTTTACCAACATTTTCTAAAGCACTCTTTTCACATCTAACTGTTTAGAGGTCTTTTGGCCATTTTCCATCTCTGACTGCTTAACTGCCTAATTGCTTTTTGTGTTCTTTCCTTTTTATTGCTCACTTACACTCTTTTTACTTGTTTGCTTCATTTTGTAACTGGATACGAATGTGACTACAAGATAATACATTTAGTATAATTGATATATATAATCTTCATTTAGATCTTGATCTTTGTTTGTCTGCGAATGAATTAAAAGAAGAAGCACTAGATGGCAGTAGAGAGACAGCTAAAACATAGGCATTGCATTAAGAATCTCCTCCAGGCTTATACTACTGGAGACTGTAGTACGCCGGTCACACCTCAAAACACAGGCATTCCAACTAAACAAATTGTTGTGCTTTAAATTAACTAAAGAGATCTTCATTTAGAACTTGATCTTTGTTTGTCCGCAAATTCCACGCATGTGTAGACCACCTTCCAGTTTAGTACGTTGTTGTTACTCACGGATGTCAACAATGTGCCGGAATAACAAAAGGGGTGGTGGACAGTATTATGCTGGTTAGCTCCTGAGGCCTGGTTAGAGAATGAGATTGCCTAAGATAAAAGGTACGTGCCTATGTAACATTTGAATGAAAGAAAGACACTGGGTAAAATGAATGACAACGTAACAGGACATTCCAGAAATTATTATTGTTACGTTGTAGCCGGCGAGTGCTGCGCGTCTCACAGTTGTACCGTGGCTTGCTCACATGTCAGTGAAGTGATCCCCATTTATGCTTTAAAGAGCCTGGATACCTATGTGTCCCCCTTTTATAACCATTGCTCCGTGTATAATGCCTTACTCTTTGGATTGCCACAAAGCAACCTGCGAGATTGGAGAAAGGTTGAGAAGACATCGTGAGAGGAAACGACAGCGTCCTGAAAATGAGACGGACTGTGAACGGACAGAAGCAGAAATGCTCCCACACCACCACATAATTACTATTCGGACAGTGATTCCGAGTAGGCCGTTCCTATCGAATCAATGTCCAAGGGTTTTCTTTTGTAATTTTGTTTTCCTTATAAAAAATCATAATGCTGTGCGACGAAGGGCCCAGTTCACGACTGGCAGCCGCAATTAAACAGGGAGCCCTTCACAGACAACTTTAACACGCACAACGTAGTTGGGCGCACATGGCTAATTGAAAATATTCTCTGGGTAGCCGGTATTTTCCTGCTATTTTTATATGCTAGTTGATATCTCTCTTATCTATTTCAGATTATCTGTCGAACCGACTAATTAATTCATTGATTTGCTAGGTGCCTGTTGTATGAGTGAAACCTGCTGAAATTCTCTGAAGGATGTTGGCTCAGTATGGAAGTGAAAGCAGCATGACTCAATGAAATGTTTTTGAATGGGTAGAAAGATCTAAGGCGGGAGAAACAAATGTAAGCAATGAAATATAATCTTGTCAGGCATCAACATATGCCCACATCCACATGGTGAATGCATTTGTCAGAGAAGACCAATGGATAATGTTGTCCTCTTTTGCTGCATATTTTGGTTACGTTTCTTTACATAATGAGGTTAAGGAAGCGGTGCAGACATGAATTTGGGAACAGTTGGAAAGCTTCTTCTTCCAAGGAATGAAGAAAGTATTAGAATGATACAAGAAGCATATTGACTGGCTGGGAGACTGTGGAGAAGTGATAGAACTGTTATATTCATCTCTTTTCAGTCTACCTGTATTATTTTCTTGCCACCATTTTTTTAAATGGTCATTACTATTTTGGGTATAACTATATTTTGATAAAAAAGTAACATGTTTCATCCTACTGTAGTGATATTTCTTTTTTACTGTTTTATTATTTTTCAGTTATTGTTTATATTTCATGGCATTTCTGTGACTTGGCATCATAATGGTGCCATTTTGTAAACTCATTCATTTACAGTCATTGCCAATTTCCATTTTTCTTTAATGGCTGTAGCCATGTTTATTTACAATTACTGACTGTGCCTTATGGAGGGCGGCAGTGGTAGCGCTGCTTCCGTGCAGTTAGGAGACCCGTGTTCGCTTCCCGGGTCCTCCCTGCGTGGAGTTTGCACGTTCTCCCCATATCTGCGTGGGTTTCCTCCGGGTGCTCCGGTTTCCTCCCACACTCCAAAGACATGCAGGTTAGGTGCATTGGCGATTCTAAATTGTCCCTAGTGTGTGCTTGGTGTGTGTGTGTGTGTGTGTTGTTCCTGCCTTGTGCCCTGTGTTGGCTGGGATTGGCTGCAGCAGACCCCCGTGACCCTGTAGTTGGGATATAAGGGTTGAATACTGGATGGATGGATGGATGAATGGATGTGCCTTATGGCTGCACAAATAATGATATATGCATATACAGCTGTAGAAATATATTAAATACAAAAAGTGGTGATTGTTGCATTTCATTTAGTACTTGCACTCTTTTAGAGATTGAGGTTTTCCAGTTACATAGTGATCTAAACAGCAACTGAGTGTTAAATCCAATTGGAGACATTTTGTAAGTGTGAGAACATTGTGGAATTAGAGACACTTGTGTCATATAACTAATTTTATTCAATAGTACTAAATGTATTTTTAGGATTCTGATCCCTAAGTATGCTGTAAGTAATACGGAACCAGCTTACACCTTACCTTTCATACTGTTATCTAAAATTCAATCACAGTCTAGTGTGCAAATGAACGTTGACACAGACAGACTATCTTTATAAGGCACCTGTGGATCTGCAAGTCGAGATGGCTCTGGATATAGGTAGAAGATGATTCCATCCTTAGCACCAGGTAATGTCAGCCCCCGTACCAGGAGGATGAGCAGAATCACATAGGGGAACGTGGCTGTGAAGTACACTGCCTGCAGGAAAGAGCAACAAAAGAAGAACAGCTTTCTTTTAAAGGTTTCTAATTTTCAAGCAACTTTGAATGATGCTTTGTCACATGTATTTTGTTTATTTTAATGTCGCATCTGAATTTTCCCATGGAAGTGCTACAGGAAGAGTGTCAGGGAGCACCTGGAGCACATCTGGGTGAACTATAAAAGGGGCCACCTCACTCCATTCGAGAAGCCAGAGTCGGGAAGCAGAGGATAGAGCTTGTGGGAGAGGGGTGAACGTGGCAGGAGGAGAGAAAGAAAACAGAGTAAAAGACAAAGCAAAGGACTGTGAGCATTGTTGGTGAAAGGTGCACTGTGTGCTATGCACAAAACAAGCTGAAAATTAAAGTGTGCGTTTTGGGACTTCTGTGTGTCCTGTGTCTGTCTGTGATTCAGACATCTTCCACAAGTGGTATTTTTATGAACAGTATTGATTGAGTGAGATTTGCCAATCCCAGCAGCGCTGAGTCCAAGGCGGTAACCAACACAAGATAAATAATCATTCCATTGTAGAGTGCACCTTCTCCCCTGCACCCAAAAATCACATATATGGTCCACTTAGAGTCACAGAATAACCTCCTCTTCATGTCTATGGGATGAGGAAGAAAACTGAGGTATGCAATCGAAATTGCACAATCCATAAAAAATTTTATGCCCTCTTCTACTTACAGTAACATTTGTTTGTGAGTGCTGCATGTCAATTCTTTGTAGTTACTACGCTTACTGCAAAGATAAGATTCTTGCATTAGCATATTTATATTTGCATTTATATTTAGTAGCCTTATTAAAAAAAAAAATTTTTTAACCACAAGTGCCAAGAACAGGTGGCCAAGTGGCCCACTGATTTACACTGCAGCCTTACTGCTCCTGGGAAGCTGGACTAACCTCAAGTCCAAGTGCAGTCTTAGTCAGGTTTGCGCAATGCCCGCTTGAGGTCCTCTAGCTTCCTCCAACAGCCTAATGGTGCGTGTATTAGTTTAGTTGGCTGACACAGTATATTGTGTATGTGGATGTCCTGCAATGGACTGGCATCATGTCTGGGGTTGGTTTCCATTATATGATGAATTTTGCTCAGAAAAGTACTAACTAAACTTAAAAAAAAAAACAGGTTTGGACAATGAATGGATGGAAGCAAATGTGAAGGATAATTAAGGATGCAGAGCAGATTTAAAGAATCAAGTGCTCCATAAGAAAAAGTCTGTTCATTTAACTGACATTTATCAGATAACAAATTCTTTTGCATTGGTGGATTTGATATCAACAGGTTTCTTTTCAGTGATTTTATCTTCAACCAAACCGTTTTAATGTTAGCCTCTGTTCTATTGTTGGCTCACACAACCAGCACTACAAGTCTTCTCACTTTAGTATCAGCTGCAAACCTGTGACCTGAATTCTAATGGCCATCCGAATCAGTCTCCTTGTTAGCTAAAGGAGACACTCTCTAATGTCTTATACAAGAACAGGCTGCCTGGTGATGTCAGATGGGCTGTAGCACCCACGTAGTACCCACTCTTCTGTGCAACTCGCCGTTGACACAACACTGCACCCTCATCACAATGTAAAGGCTGCCAAGTGTTCTGTTGTGGGCTCACAGACAAACACCATGAGCCTTCTCAGTTCTCTAGAGTTGGACTGTAGTAACTGCCAGTGGCCAGCAAAGAACCTGCACACTCTGAATTCCAGCAACCCTCAGAATAAGCCTTCTTGTTGGTTATAGACATGCTAAAGAAGGAAGTCTGCACAGACGCCACACTTCTGAATTTATAAACTAGTTATGGCATACACGCAAATTCACATTTTTTCAAAAATGCATTAAAAAAACCACCAACTTTAGAATAATAAATGATGACAAATTTCTTTCATTCAACTTCAAAGAACATTTTCTTAAACTGGGGTAGTTTGTATGTTTTTTTGTGTACTTTCTGGTTGTGGACATCAGAGACTGATTACAAAGCTCTGATGATGTTCTAGTGACATCTAATAATCAACAATATCATACCGACCTCTAACAGAAAAATACCAAGATCCATAGAAAAAGCGAGTCTTGCATGTGTGTTGCAGGACCTCCTCGCAGGCTCAATTGAGGTATGTGGTTACTCTAAAAGACAAGATGGGATGCTGCCATTAACTCTGTCATTTCCTTCTTTCCTCACAATTCAGAGAAGCTGCCCGGTGAAGGCATTTAGCCCCTCCCCTTCTGGTTGCATTCTTTATAAAACCCCGGCCATCCTGGAAGGAGGTGTCACTTTTGGCCAGAACAACCCAAGAGATAAAGCTCTGCTAAAGAACAACAAAAACTCCATATTCTCTTTGTTTTGAATTCTTGTTTTCGGATGAATAAAAGAGATGACCTGGTTGGCGCCCCAAAATTTCTTCCTGCAGTCCTGAACTGTCATTTATGCATCCGCCGACAAGTGGCATTAAACATTAAACAGATTCTTTCATTCAAGATATTATGCCACGGGAGCATTAAGCTGTAGGTATGCACCATATTAAGTGACAGTCTATGAGGCACATCACAGAATATATAAAACCATTTCTAAAACAATTAATTTCATTTAAAGTGGTGCTGAACTACCGTATATACTCGCATATAAGTTCTCCCACGGATAAGTCGGGACTTGATTTTACCGTATAATTTCTGGTATGGAGCGGCACGGTGGCGCAGTGGTAGTGTTGCTGCCTCGCAGTAAGGAGACCTGGGTTCGCTTCCTGGGTTCTCCCTGTGTCTGTGTGAGTCTCATCCAGGTGCTCTGGTTTCCTCCCACTGTCCAAAGATATGCAGGTTAGGTGCATTGGGGATCCTAAATTGTCATGTGTGCTCTGCAGTGGGCTGGTGCCCTGCCTGGGGATTTGTTCCTGTGTTGGCTGGGATTAGCTCCAGCATGACCCTGTGTTAGGATATAATGGGTTTGATAATGACTGACTGAATTTATGGTATTTTATTATGTCGGTCGTATAAGTCAAATGAGGAAAACTCACACTATCAGTCTAAGAGATTATGATATGCTAACACCCACCTAAGAGAGTAACCACAGAGCACACTGCCTTTTTTCTATGAGATTGGAGTAGGCAAAAAGATGTTAAGACCAAAAATTAAGTGTCGCATTTTTGAACGGGCATATAAGTCAGGGTCTGATTTTACGATCGATTATTAGGGTTTCAAGACCAGACTTATATGTGAGTATATACTGTAATACTGGAAATGTACAACATAACAATGGCATTTGATTAAAACCCTAGCAGTGAAGTCAGGTAGCAAATGTAAAAAAAGCCAGAAAATTTGGGGGTCACAGGATAGCCTTTTCTTCCCATTAACTCAAATTATAATGTATTGGGGTCTGCAAAATTGGCACTTGGAAAGCTGTTGTGGCTGCAGGTTTTTGTTCCAACCCAATTCCTTTGTGTAGTCAGTTATATTTGTTGAAGCATGTATTGCTCAAGCAGTAATTTTATGCTTCTTTTTAGTTATCTTGTTTGTTAAGATTCCCCACCATTAATTGCTTGTTTTAATCAAAAACAGCTTAATTTGCGTTTTTTAACTGCTCTTCTAAGCAATAAACTGCAAATGGCAAAGGATCCCAGAGTGCTCAATCTAAACTGTTTCTGTTTACACCTGTGTGAATTCATTGTGAACTGTCTGGCTTGATAAAATATTTGGAGGGAAACCGAAGAGAAAAACTGAAGGACTGAGAATTACTGATCTGTTACAGACTACAAATAATTTGGATGATATCCTTGGAAAGGAAGAACTATACAGCATAAAAATGAGTTGTCATGGCAGAATGAAAGCACTAACAAGTCACAATATGAAATAATATCTGTTTTTGGCAAAGATTGGTTTCGAATTAAGCAATCAGTTTGGAAGGAAAACCTGCAGCCACTACAGCCTTGCGGGACCAACTTTGTAGACCCATACATCTGCACTGTACAGTACTTGTGTTCAGATGATAATCCTCACCTTTCCTGTGGATTTAATTCCTTTCCAGATGCAGAAGCTGCAGATGATCCAGGCGAGTAGAAGGCACAGAGCCATCTGCCAGTGTAGACCACCGATTTCTTCAATCCCGCTAGAGATCTTCAGTGCCTGGTTTCTAAATGGCCAGAATACACACAGTAAGCAAAAGTTCTGCCTGCTAATTTTTTATTCTGGTCAATACTCCTCACTATTCTTTATTATTTGTGAACTCTGATAAGGTCATGAAACTAAAATAACAAAAAATAGGCATGCAGTAAGATTGTGGATATTATTAGAATGAAGTCTTCATGATGAGTTTCCTATCTCTCTGCACAGTTTTCATAATAACAACAAATGAAGTCACGATTTATTTTGTCAAACATTTGTAGATTTTTACTGTACCATTGTAGGGCATTACCACTGCAGATCCATGGTAACAGGAAAAAAATGGTGTTTAGAATTTAAACATCTACAAGGTATACACAAAAAAACAAAAAAAAAACAAAAAAAGTTCAGCTCCTTCAATCGTTCCTCATAGTTCATACGTCTCAGTCTCAGCATCAGCATAGTCTGTCACTTATGGACCTTGACTTGAACTGAACACATCGTGATATATACTGACAACCTTCTCTATCACTTCTGTAAACTCCAGGGGCCTCATGCATAACGCCATCCGTAGAATTCACACAAAAACATGGCGTAAGGACAAAAGCGGAAATGTGCATACGCACAAAAAAATCCAAATGCATAAATCTGTGCTTTCGCCAACTTCCACGTTCTTCTGCTCCATAAATCCCAGTCAGCGTGAAAAGTAATGTACGTGCACGTGCCTGCTGGACTTCCCAAACTCCTCCCAGAATTACACCTCTTTGAATATGCAAATCAATATAAATAGCCCTTACGCTCAGTGTTTTCTGAAAAGGCAATGACAAAAGCACGGGGGGGAAACAGAAGAATTTCAGCGAATACCAAGTGGAGGCAAGGAAAAACGTACTATTTGTTGGTTTAAACAGTGGTATAAACAACAAAAGAAAGTTGATTAAGTGACATAGTGTTGGAGAAACTCGAAAGCTCAAGTTACAAAGTCACACAGTGCCGAAATAAAAAAGAAGTTGTCAGATATCAAAGTTGCCATGAAAAGGTGAGTCATAGCCCACCATCTGAGTGTCATGTGAAAGCGTATTAGGGTACAAAGAAAAGAAAAAAAAAATAGGGACACAGTGGGGAAAAAAGCTCAAAATGTCAACTTTAATCCCGAATTTTCCACTTTAATCACATAGTTTATTTTATTATCAAAGTAGAACATCTTAAACGTCATCTTAAAATCGTTTAATTTACTAGTTTCTCAAATCCCATCGTAACTAAAGTAGCATGATAAATACTTTGTTTTGAATATGTTCTTCTATGTGCTCTTCTTCTTTTAGCTGCTCCCATTAGGGGTTGCCACAGCGAATCATCTTCTTCCATATGTTTCTGTCCTCTGCATCTTGTTCTGTTACACCCATCACCTGCATGTCCTCTCACCACCACATCCACAAACCTTCGCTTAGGATTCCTCTTTTCCTCTTTCCTGACAGTTCTATCCTTAGCATCCTTCTCCCAATATACCCAGCATCTCTCCTCTGCACATGTCCAAACCAATGCAATCTCGCCTCTCACTTTGTCTCCCAACCGTCCAGCTTGAGCTGATCCTCTAATGTACTCATTTCTAATCCTATCCATCCTTGTCACACCCAATGCAAATCTTAGCATCTTTAACTCTGCCACCTCCAGCTCTGTCTCCTGTTTTCTGGTCAGTGCCACCATCTCCAACCCATATAACATAGCAGGTCTCACTACTGTCCTGTAGACCTTCCCTTTCCCTCTTGCTGATATCTGTCTGTCACAAATTACTCCTGACACTCTTCTCCACCCATTCCACCCTACCTGCACTCTCTTTTTCACCTCTTTTCCACAATCTTCATTACTCTGTACTGTTGATCCCAAGTATTTAAACTCATCCACCTTCACCAGCTCTACTCCTTGCA